>NC_091766.1:50717939-50990439 GCF_029378745.1 Bos indicus | reverse complement strand
ACCGAGTCACGGCAACCCCCTCCTCTGCGGGCCCCATCCAGACTCAGATCCAAACCCAGACAGGCCCACCCGTCGTTTGGCTGGACCGTCTCCTACCGCAGAGCCCTGGCCGCAGAGGCGGCCGAGGAAGAGAAGAGGTGGTGCGGCTGTAACCCTTAGCTGCAGAAGGGGCTGCCAGGGATGAGGACGGGGCGCCGGCAGCAGTGGCACGGAGCAGCAGACACCTAGCCCGTCCCTCCCCTCGCTCCCGCCGCTCCCCCTCCCCGTGCACGACAGCGGCTCTGGCCTCAGATGATCCCGCTCCCCCCTCCCCCCAACCGCAGCCCCGCACAGTCGGGCGGGCGGGCGCACTCACCGGTAGGGGGGAGCCGAGCAGAGGACGGCAGCCGCACCAGGGCCGGGGTGCCCGCAGTGCCTTTTTCCGTTGGCTCTGCCCTTCTCCCCAACCAACAATCAAAAAGAAACCCCGCACTCACCCCAAAACCTTCAAAGAGCCCCCTTGGGGACCAAGACTGCCCGCCTGCCTCCCCCTCCTCCTTCTGAGATTTGGGGAAGGGGGGCACCCAGTTCAGGGCTGAGCCCAGCCCGGGTTGCCGGCCAGCTCTGCGGATAAACCAGGCCCTGCCAAGCCTTCAGCCCCTAGCCCCACTCTTCCTCTCTGGAAGGACCCAGAATGAAGGAGAAAACCAAGCAGGCTTTAGGAAATTCACGAGCTAAAAATGTCAGGAATTTCCTGGGAAACGCAGTTCCTTACGGGATTCATTAACGCAGGTTCGCTCGCCCCTTTTACTCATCCTCCCAGAAACTCCTAAGTGTCAAGGAGGTCCCCCATCTCTCAAAAAGTAAACCACTAAATGATCGCTGGTTTTTAGGAAGACAGCTAGGTTACTGACCATTACCAATGACAGCTAAACCAGTGACAGCAAAAAGGGGTCTTCTCTGGTCTCAGGAAGGGGCTCAGAAATAGATTTCTGTCTTCCTAGATCTGAAGCATAATCTAGGGCCTATTTTCCTTCTCCCAGATAGACAGCTAATGCTTATACTCCCTCACTGCAGTCTTCAGTCTTAGCAGCTGTGGGAAAGCTAGGGCCTATCTCCAGGGCACCTCCTACCTGTGATCCTAGATGGCCCCATCACCTTCTTCAGGGGTCTTAGAGGATACAGACCCCACAGCCCTATTGCTGGTTTTCTTAAGCATGGATTGCTGCCTCCATCCTGAGAAGAGTACGACCATCTCATCTGTAGGCTCCATTCCCATTGAACATCCCCCAGCCCTGCCCCCAAAAGTAAGGAAACTTGCCTCCCTCAACCTTAACCCCCAAGACATCTGAGTACCTGGCTGCCCAAGCTTCCTGGAAACGAGAGAGGTAAAGAGGGGGCTAATGATAAAGATACCCAGACCAGCCCAGGGTATAAGTCTTATCAACGCCTGAGACCTTAAAGCTCCCTGATACATCCCTTCATCTCCTGGGCAAACCTGCCTGCTAAGTATTCACAGCTTCCTTTTTCTCTTCCAAGGGCTCCATTCAACCCTGTAGTAGCTACTTCAGCTCTGGGCTGACGTTCACTACTTCCCGCTAAAAAGGAAGAAATAGGGCAGAGCACTCTGACTTCCGAAAAGAAAACTGGGATAGTCCTGTGAACCTGTCTCAGAACTACCCACCTGTCCAGTTGTCCCTGAAATGGCTCTCTGAATAGGAGGCCCACTGTGAGAGACGGAAATCACAGGTTTGGGGGCCCATAAAGAACTTCCCCCTAGTTTAGAAGCATCCTGTAGCACTGAGTTAGTCCCCTTTCATTGCTGATTTTTCTGCGCTCCCGCCCCTGTCCCCAAGTCTGTCGGGAGGAGATATAGGAACAATTGGTGCACTGCCCACCACACAAAAATAACATGTGTGAAGAAGCGGCGGCTCCTCTAGGTTTGCATGGTAGCGATCAGGACCCTGGATAGACCCCGTCCCAAACGGGGTCGGGAAGGCAGGTCTCCGCACAGAGCTGGGCGGGGCATTACGCTCCCACCTGTAAGTTGAGACTACTACGACCAGGTTAAGACCGATCTAGAAGAGCCGCTATTCTTTCTCGTGATTTTACCTCGCACTGAACCCAGCACTTGTCCCCCTCTGGAGAGCTCAAAGAAGCAAAGACCAGTGGGGCTGTGAGGAGAAAGCATGCGGCTGCCAGTCCTTGTCACTCTTCCATACTAAAAAATCGCTTCCCCCAGAACCAAAAAGTAGAGCTTGAAACTGCCCGCCTTCTTGAACCAATTCTGGGGTCTAAATTTCTTTCCCTGTCCCAAATGTTTATTTTATGTCCAGGGTTCTGAAGTGGTTTGAGTTTGGGAATGCCCTTATTTTCTGAAAAAATGATAGTCACCAGGAACTGATGTCTTAGTTTCTGCACAGAGGCAACTGATAAAGTTTTTAGACAAAACACAAGTTAAATATCATTTGCACCCATAAACTGGAATTTTAAGCTCAAATAAGCTAACAACTGAGACCTGGAACTCTCCACATAGATATGTATTTATTTCATGCTTTTTATTATATATTTATAAAATTTTGCCATTATATATTAGCTTCTTGCCTAGTTTATAAATGTATCTAAAAGCAACCAAGGTTAATAATGCCTTTCCCAAAATAATACAATGATAAATAGGATATTTAACACATTTTCACTACTTAAACAAGAGAGTTTATTTCAGGATAAGCCTGTGAGTGTGGACTTTTGGTCAGAATGGGAAAGGTGGTGAAAGGCGGCTTTCCTTAGGCTATAGAATACAGTACCCTTAAAAGGTTGTCTGAGAGAAAAGTCTTAAAACAAAGAGGTTAGAACCTTAAATAGAATTTCAAAGTTAGATTTTCATACTATTTTCATACAGAAAATCCATGAGCAAACTTGTGGATTTAAAAACACATCTAGCCATTTGTTAATTACCAAGACAATATGCTAACTTGGTAAGTGAAAAGCCAATTCTAGTGTCTAGATGTTTGCATTGTTATTTTAAAACAAATAGTTGCAGAATTAAAATTATAGTTTCAATACAATGTAGGAAAGACAAAGGGAAAACGAAATACATTAATATGCACAAAATATCTGTGTTAATGAAAAAACCATAAAAAATTCCCTTTCTCCTCAAAGTTTGCTTACATTTTTAAAACCTGATAAACATCTCTAGATTTAGTGTGCTCTCTTATTAACAATACACATACATTTTGAAGAGAATTGAGATTGCTTTATTTTTAATCCCTCTATTTCTACATCTTTAACAAACTCTTAACAACAAAAAATTGTTTGCTAGAGAAATAGATACTAGGCTGAACAAGAAGGAAAAAAAAAACCCTCATTTTCCTCAGCCTGAACTACAGATGAGTCTGAAATAATCTAATTCGAAAAGTTAACACACATTTACAAAATAAACTTGGAGAGAGGGAATCTACCTCTGGATAATAAACTCTTTTGATTATGGAGTTTCCAACAGAAATAACACGCTCATTAGTATTTCACAGAATCACAGATTTCCCAAATAAAAGAGAAGCAAAACCATTAGTACTTGTGTTTTCAAGTGCTGCTTAGGTTAAATGCCTATCTTAAACCAGACAACAATTATCTTCAATACCCAAATCATTAAAACTAACTGGAATGTTGTACAGCAACTGTTCAAAGTAGAGGAATTACCCATTTCTTCTCATGGCTAGCTATCGGGAAAATTAAGGGAAACTCTCAAGTAAATCTTAACATTTTAACAACAACGACTAATAGTATTTCAATGATCATTTTTAAAAAGTCTATCCCCTTTGTATAGCTTACTTAATCTTTAAAACTATGCCTCTCCAATGCTATTTCAATGTTTAGGGTTAAATAAATGAACTAAACATTTAAAATCTGAAGAGAACAATCCATGTGATAGAATCTTCACGTTTCACAAAATGTTATTTTAAGCATTTGCAGAAGAATTAAATAAATGTAGCACACACTCTAAATTCGATAAAAGATTCAGAGAACCCGACATTTTATATACCCAAAAGATCCAAACAGAACCGATGCAAATGTCAATAACTCTCTTTCGTCTGATTCTTAAATGATTTTACTAGTACCCAAAGGAATGAAATCAGCAACTCTTTCCACACTCTAGTCAACACTCCAATTTTCAAAGCCGCAATTCGAAAACGTCAGTTTGGGCGGGGAGCAGTGAGGGTCTTGAAGTAATCAAAAAATTCCTTTTCCTCCTCTGACAGTCTACCAAAAGATGTCAAACCAAATTCAGCCTGTTATAAAGCACTGGGGCTTCCCTTCCAAGGACACGGGACTCAAGCACAGACACCACTGCAAAAACCTGTCCCCAAACGCCTGGTCCGACCGAAACGTAAGGGGCCCAGGCAAGAACGAAATTAGAAGCCTCAAGAGGGTCCCGCAGAGACAACGGAAATTAAAGTAGCATTTATTCAAGGGTAGACAGCAACGAACCAACGTTCTCCCAGCCGGACTCTTGGCCTTTCTCTATCCGAATTCAGGCTCAAGGCAGATATATTTGTGGGGGTCCCTTCCCCACTGACATCTCAGCCGCTGCCGGGGCCTACCGTCGCTCAAAGGGAAGACCCTCCAACTTCACATCCGTCCCCTTTTGCCCTCGGACAAAAGGCAGAGGAGGCTATGGAGCTGACCTAGCTCTGTGGGGCAGCAAAAATGCCTTGTCCGGGCCACCCATCCCTGGGCCTGGCTTCATCTGCGCTGTCAGCACCAATGTATTCTTCTTTATTTTTGCAACGCATACTGGGCGGGTGTATGCATTGCGGGGGTGGGGTGGGGATTGAACAGAGAAAGGAGGGGTTGGTAGTGGAGCCTAGAACCCTCCTTCCTCTCCCCTCCAGCCAGGGGTGCTGTGCAGGGAGTGTCGGCCAGGTCTGGCGCACTGTCCCAGGCCCCAGGTTAAGGTGGCCAAGAGAAATGAGGCTTAGGGATTTCTAAGCAAACGGCACCACTGGTGGTCTCCAGCGCCAGCGGAGGTAGGATTGTTTTCTTTTCTTTTTTTTAAAGGGGCGTGTGACTTTCTTTTTTTGGAGGTGGGAGGGAGTTCGTTCGTTCGTGCACTCCGGAGGAAGGGGGGGCGCTTTGCTGCACTGCCAGGGTCCCCAGAGGGAGGGTGAGGGGATGTCTACAACGGTACAGTAATTATTCCTGGGGTATAAGAGGGCAATCAGAGGGAACAAGGTGGGCGGCACCTCAAACTGTGGCAGTGGCAGCAGAGAAGGTCGCGAGGGGCTTACCCGGGCGGGCGGGCGCTGTCCTGCCGCAGGTGAGGGAGGGCGCGGGCTGGAGGGAGGGAGGGCGCGCGCGAGGCGGGCGCTAGGCAGGCGCGAGGAAAGGGGGAGGGGAGGAGGCGCGCGCGCGCACACCTGTCCTGGACAGCGGCGCGAGCTGAGCTGCGCCTCACTCGGGCTCTGCCGGCTGAGGAGGGAGAAGGGCGGGCTGGCAGGCGGGGGCGGGACGCCGAGGGGAGGAGGAGGAGGCGGCTCGAATGGCTGGCTCGGCTCTCGCTCGTTCTCCCTCCCGCTGGCAAGTCCGGCTCACACCCTGCCTCTCCCGCTCACTCACAGCCCCCTTGACTCTCCCTCCTCCTCCTCCTTCCCCTGCGGGATCCGCTCGCTGCCGCCGCCGCCGCCGCCGCAGACGGCAAGTCGTGGCAGCCAGACGTCGGCGCGTAACCCGGCGCTCTGTGCGTGACTCCGGGCGACGTCAGCGCGCGCTCCCCGCTACCCACCATCTCCCCCCCCACCCTCCTCCCGTGGCTCGCGCCCTCCGCCCTCGCGTCCCTCCGTTTCAGTTGCCGCGGCGGCGGCTGCCGAGCGCGTTCCCTCCGCCCTCCATCTCGCGCGTGCGCGCGCCCTCCCAGCCGTTCGCGCGTCAACAGCCCACGGCCCAGGCCTTAAGGCGCGTCTGAGGAGGGGGCTCCCTGCGGCCTTTTTGCCCGCCCTTCCTCCAACCACCGCCTGTAGCGCCCCCGGGAGGACTTCTCGGTTGTTGGGCTCTGAGGGCGGAAGCCAGGCTCAGGCGGGGACGGAACCCTGTAGAGCCTGCGTCAGCTCCAACTTAGGGCCCTCAGCGTCGTAGTCAGTGTCGCTACCACCCTGTCACCCGCCCCCCCCCCCCCCCCCCAACTCTCCACCGTTCCGCTTGCATCTCTTAGGAGGCGACAGGCCTTTCATCTCCCGGGAGGGTCTCACCTTGGCCTTCAGACGCCAGCCGAGAGGGGCTGGAAGGGCAGGATTAGCATAAAGAAGAAAGGGGCTAGACCAGGTTCAGGCTCTAGCCCCAGGAACCCTTGACAGGAAGCGTGGGGTTGCTGCCCAACCTCCCACGCAGTGTAGGTGAAACTGGGCCCTTTTGAGGGACTGTGACTAAGGACAAAGCCCTGATAAATAATATTTATGCGTCCTTGGGCCGAGAGGGAGAGAGTAAAACGGATGAGTTAATTTTCATAAATTGCTACGCTAGGGCTAAATGCAAAACTACAAAATGTCCTTCTAAAAGTTTTATTGAAATCTTACCAGGTTTGACAAGACTTTTGGTACAAGTTAACTTTTTCCTTCACTTTGTATGCTGTTACATCTCATTCTTGCAACACTGCGTACACAGAAGACGAATCAATTGAAAATGGCTGCAAAAGAAGCAGAAAACAGCCTTAGATCTTTATTATTTAAATAGCTCTATGAAAAGTCAATCTGTGACTTAAGAAAATTTAGTCAATGTTTTAGCTTATTTGATTATATTTTATTTTGAAGTAACTGCAATACACTGAGATACTCTTTTTATTAGGCAATAGATTTTTTGTTTTGTTTTTAAGAGCAGGCTTCTAAACTCAGGGCTTTCCCAAGAAACTTATCTAGCTCAACCTTAGAGGCAAGTAAGAGAAAGGTGAAATTAACCCCATTTTATTGATGAGAAAATGGAGCTGCAGAAATATGTCAGTTATTGAGAGTTGCAAGCAGTCTGTCACCGATGACGGGAAGCACCATAGGCCTATTAATACCTGCTTTATCCACTAAACCAGAGATTTCTTGGTTATCTTTTGATCCCCGCCGCCCCCTCCCCCCCCCCCACACACTTAGGTATTGTAGGCAGTACCTCATGTCTGAAAGAAACAGAAACAAGTTTGGAGACATATTCCTGGAGACCCCAAATCACTATCACTAAAAAGTTTGAATTAGAAAATTTCTGCCATAGAAAATTACAACTCAGCAATAATTTATTGTGGAACAAGCTTCCATATTAACAAAATAACAAAATGTTTATTAATCCCTAGTTAGAAATGAGAAAATTTCAGTTGACAGGCTTCAGAATGGTGGGTCATTTCCTTTGAATTGCTTCTTAATTCACCTCATCTTTAGGTGGCAGCACTACTATATAAATATGTTCAAAACTACAGTCTTCTGCAGCTTGGTATCCTAGAGTGTTTTGTCCTAAGTGCTTCCAAGTATATTGTGAAGATTAGAAGCTGGTGAAAATATGAAATCATAGCTGAGAATTAGAATACTTAGGAGGCTACAGAGGAGGAAAAACAGGTTTTCAGAGAAATGAATAAAATACATGGAGTTACTAAGGGAAAAGATTATAAAGGTGTGAGTTTTTTTTTAACTTACAAATTTATTTTTATTTTTTAGCTATACGAGGAGAAAGTAGCATCTTTAAAGACCTCATATTGAAACAGCACAAGATAACCTTCCAAAGCAAACCATAGTTTCTTAATATTACATATTTTTCAAGTATTTAGAAGTTTAGAGTTGTAAGTGGTATAGTTGCCAGTATTCACTATAATTTTTAAATTCAGTTGCAATTTTCCTCACTAATTGCATTGCATCAAACTTACGAAGATCCTGAATGGGACCTTGTTGTTGACCCTTGTGGAAGAGAATAACTAACTCATCTTGGCCCCTTTTCTTGCTTCCTATATTTTTCATGTAAAAAAACAAATCATTGCTCAAACTCAAAGAAGTGAAAAGACAAACAAGTGTAAAATGATAGCAATTTACAGATATTCTGTATCTTAATTTCTCCCATATTTTTTTGAGGGTAATAAATTGGGCTATATGGGGGTTATTTGGATCCAGTGTTTCCTAAGTAGAACTTTGTTGTAATTAATCTTGTATATTTACAGTAGTTCTTACTATACCCCTATATCCAAGCAACAAAGCAAAATTGACTTTACATGCATTTCAAAATAGACTGCATTAAATTTACAATTATAAATACAACCACCAAAAAATATAGAAGTATGACCATCAGAAGTGGGAAATCAAATCATTTCTGAGTAGGCGATAAAGTGTTAATAGATCTTTCTTGATGGCAGCTTCCATTTTTCTCAAATCAAACTTGGAGGAGTCTCAAGCAAATTGGTAGAACTCAAACTCAGCAGTATTATGTTAAGATTTTTAAGCTCTCTTGCACCAGCAAATCATGCAGCCTGGGGGCCTTTGCTCCAAACTTCTGCCAACTCCATTTTGGCAGTAAAGTGTTGTGTGGAACAAAGTTTGCACGTGTTTGGGGTGTGAAGTGGTTCCTCAGGCATTTATTGGTTTTATTCCAGTTTAGGGACTTGAAGACAAGGGTCAGAAGCATGAGGCTTGTATAGTTCATATGTGCCCTGAAACAGACTATGCTAGTGATCTTGAATTTTCACTTAAACAAGAGTAGCTTTCTTTGTTCGTGTCTGAGTTATTGAAGTGGACCCTTTAGTTTACGCCTTAAGTGCTCACATGATATTCAACCAGTTCTCAGAAGCAGTTCTCAGGATTCTCTCTGTTGAGGGTATAGAGCTGTGGAAAAATCACTCCTCATCCTCTTACCCACAATATCACTAAAATGTAGCCCACTAAATAATAATATGCAACTTGAGGGCAAAAGGGCCAGTAACTATTTAAGCTTGACCCCTTTGTCAACTTATATGTAACTGTGAGTCTCTAATCTTTTTTTGTATCAATTGTCTAACTTCAGCTTTTTTACCTACCTCCTTCATTCATGAAGTCTGTGGTTAACAACACCTGGTCCAGATATGTGTGCTAATTTTTCTTATTTCAAAGGTCCCTTGTCCTGTTGGAAATGTAGATAAACAATCTCAGTTTCTATTTTTTTTTCAAGTAATTCTAATAGAAAAATCCTTGTGTAGTCTGAGGTAAAAGAATTTGAAAGCCATTAAGAATGCTGTTAGGGGTTCTCTGGTGGCTCGGATGGTAAAAGAATATGGCTTCAATGCAGGAGACCTGGGTTCCATTCCTGGTTGGGGAACTATGATCCCACGTACCATGGGGCAACTAAGCCTGTATACCACAGCTAGAAGAGAAGCCTGTGAGATACAATGAAGAAACAGTGCAGCTACAAATAAAACAGAAATAATAAAATAATAATTTTTTTAAAAAAAAGTAATTCCCAACTCTAACATATGAATGAAGTTGGAGTTGGCAAAGAAAGCTGGGCCTTTCCAAAGAGTGGATCTATTGGATTAGAAAGTACCACTGAACTTTGTTGCACATTTTATGTGACCCCACAACTCCTTTGCTTGCTTACTTTAGGTTATCAACATGTTGCCATTTTATTACATGGAGCAAGGCTAAATACATACATTCATGAGTAGGTATGTACATACATCTGAGGCCAATTTAGGCCATTTTTACAACCCAGTCCAGTAGCACTTGGCAATTCGATGAAAATCAGTTGTGTTTATTTCTGTAGTGAGTAAAATATGTCAAGGGGAAAATCTAAATACATCATGGGAAAAATACAGAGGGAGTTCTTTTAATACTTTGTGTCATGTAGAGTTTTTGTCTTTCAAGTAGAACTTTTCTTCTTGTCTGCTTTCAGTTCAGTTCAGTTCAGTCGCTCAGTCATGTCTGACTCTTTGCAACCCCATGAACTGCAGCACTCCAGGCCTCCCTGTCCATCACCAACTCCCGGAGTCCACCCAAACCCATGTCCTTTGAGTAGGTGATGCCATCCAACCATCTCATCCTCTGTTGTCCCCTTCTTCTCCTGCCCTCAATTTTTCCCAGCATCAGGGTCTTTTCCAATGAGTCAGCTCTTCACATCAGGTGGCCAAAGTATTGGAGTTTCAGCTTCAACATCAGTCCTTCCAATGAACACCCAGGACTGATCTCCTTTAGGATGAACTGGTTGGATCTCCTTGCAGTCCAAGGGACTCTCAAGAGTCTTCTCCAACACCACAGTTCAAAAGCATCAATTCTTTGGTGTTTAGCTTTCTTTAGAGTCCAACTCTCACATCTGTACATGACCACTGGAAAAACCATAGCCTTGACTAGATGGACCTTTGTTGGCAAAGTAATGTCTCTGATTTTGAATATGCTGTCTAGGTTGGTCGTAACTTTCCTTCCAAGGAGTAAGCGTCTTTTAATTTCATGGCTGTAATCACCATCTACAGTGATTTTGGAGCCCAGAAAAATAAAGCCAGCCACTGTTTCCACTGTTTCCGCATCTATTTGCCATGAAGTGATGGGACCGGATGCCATGATCTTCGTTTTCTGAATGTTGAGCTTTAAGCCAACTTTTTCACTCTCGTCTTTCTTGTCTGCTTACTCAAAATTAATTATTAACTGTAAATATAGTTGAATGATTAGTTTTTACTTTCTAGATATTATTGATAAATCAATTTTACTTGATAAGTATGTAAATAAAGAAATGTTTTTAATTACTATTTTAGAATATCATTAATATACATATTACATAAGCATATTACAGCTAATGCTTAATTTACATGGCTCTTTTTTTCCTTTGAATTTCCTTTTGGACAAGAAATATTAGCTGCTACTTCAGAACTGGTTCTTGGAACCCACTGCTATTTATCAATCAGCCTTATTTTCTTGAGTCATTTATTGAACAGTATTAATACCTATTTGCCAGACATTGTTTTAGGTGCTTGAACAAAACAAAATCCTTGCTCTCGTAGCGTTACCAGTCTAGCAAGACAAATAATGTAATAAACTCATATATAATATGGTGCTAAATAATAAGTGTTAAAAAGAAAAAAAATACAGGTAAGAGGAAAGAGTTTTCTGTGTGATTGTGTATGAATGTGTATGTGCATGTCTCCCACTTGACATTTTAAATAGAGTGATCAAAGAAGTCTCTCTGAAGAGGTAACATATGGTCAGAGACCTGAAGTAGTCATGGGAAGATCTGGGGAGATGTGCCACGTGTTATGTTCTAGGTGTTTATTTATGCCACATAAAGTCAGTCACTCAAGTATAATTCAGGTAACGTGTATAATCCAGTTAAACATCATATTAGGTATACATTTTTTTTTTCTAAAGAGAAAAAAACTCATTAGGTTTTCAGAAAAGTTTTTCATTTAATCCCAGCATTGCTCTAGATTTCCCATGATTAGTATTCCATTATTTAATACAATAAAAACTTATGGCTCTACAGACAAAGCTTCATAGTCCCTCCTTATCTGCAGTTCTAAAATCATAAAACTTTTTTCTTAATTCATTTTGTGGCAAAAATGGATCTGAATTGACATAACGGTTTAAGTCTTCATTAATTCCATTTGGTGTGGCTATTGATACATTTCATTATGGAAATATGTGTTTGATTAAGGTATGCTGCCCAGGACAATCTAAGTTAAGTAAAACATAGGTAACATAATACCTTACATTCCTAAAATATGAAAGGAATTTTAATTCAGAAACACATCTGGCCCCAAGGATTTGGGATAAAAGATTGTAGACCTGTATCAGATTTCTTCTTGGTTCTCTGATTAAATATCATATTGATGTTAGTCTTTAGATATTTTTTATTCAAAAGTACAGTGCTTATATAATGCTCTTATTATATGCCTAGCACTATGTAAATACTCTCTATTATCTCATAAAATCCTCACAACAACCTTATGAGTAAGTTCTATTATTCTTGTTTTATAGATGAGAAAATTGAGCTACACAGAGATTAAGAAACCTGCTAAAAATCACGCAGCTACTAAGTGACACTTCCCTGGTAGCTCAGATGGTACAGAATCTGCCTGCAGTGTGGGAAACCTGGGTTCGATCCCTGGGTTGGGAAGATCCCCTGGAGGAGGGTATGGCAACCCACTCCAGTTTTCTTGCCTGGAGAATCCCTGTGGACAGAGGAGCCTAGGGGTGAGTCCATGGGGTTGCAAAGAGTCGGACACAACTGAGCAACTAAGCACAGCACTAAGTGACAAAGCTAAGAACTGAACATAGACAATTTTCCTTCATAGTTTGCTATGAACTAACTCTCCCTCTTTCTATCCTTTTCACCCTCCCTTCTTCCTTGGAGAAGTTTTGACTATAAGCTCTTTCTAAGAGCGTGGTTTCTCCCTTCTACTCTGAAGTATCAGCTATCTCAACTTTACATTTCATTTACAAGCAAATATCTATCAATAACTTTTTTCATTTTATTTGCTCCTGCTATAATTTCAGCCGTTTCTATTTCAAGTTGACATTGGAAATTTACTTATTCTCGTTCTCATTCTGATAAGTTTCCAAATTAACATCATCTTTCACCATCCTTTTCACTTGAATATCTTTGGACAATTATGAGACACCTCACTTATTATTGTGGTCTTGTCAGATGTCAAATCACATAAAAAGTTTGGATCTAGTTTATTGAGCAGTAGCATCTGCCAAATAAACCTCTGTCACTGCATTGTAAGTTTCTCTCACTCAATGAATTACATAGCTTACTTCAGATCATTTTATTCTAGGCATATTAAGTTTATGTTTTGGGGTTGGAATTATGTTTTCATTAGTTTGTCCTCAGATAAGACTTCCTCCGTAAGTAATTACAAACTGCAATAGTTTCTCCTGTTATTTATTTACTTATTATTTGTTGAGTACCTAAAATCACAAGATTGATTGAGTATATATCATGAAGTTGGGCAAAGACTCTATTATAGGTAGGGTCAATTTAAGTAAGTATATTACGTTGAACTTTCTAAGAATCTATTCTTGATTGTTTCAGAGAACCATTGTAAAACATTAAACAAATCACTTTAGTTGTTCTCTGTGAAAATTAATGTGCTGTCCTTGAATACAAAGATGAAGGTTCTGACACACACTAAGTAAAGCATTATCTTCTGTGTAATGCTGATAGACATTCTGAGCCAAACACAATTTCTCTGGGGTCACTCAGCAACTCATATATGCTAAGTTTAGGGGTGCAGTTCATGGCCACTAGATCTAAAAAGGAATTAAACCCATCAATTTTACCTCATTAACATATTGCTTAAGCAAATGAGCCAACAAGTCAGTTATTAAATTGCTGAGAAGGTAGAGAGACTGAATAAATATGTGTGTGTTGTTGAGACTGGCTATAAAGTACATCCGTTTATTATTTGAGAAATTGAGGGCTTTACCAAGGCTTACCTTGTATAACTTTCTGTCTGCTGAGGGATCCAAAAGATGAGATTTTTTTTTTTTAAGACCATACCCTGGAGACACAGCTTTTCTCCACTTCAGTTCAGTTCAGTCGATCAGTCATGTCTCTTTGCTTCCCCATGGACTGCAGCATGCCAGCCCTCCCTGTCTATCACCAACTCCCAGAGTTTCCCCAAACTCATGTCCATTGAGTAGGTGATGCCATCCAACCATCTCATCCTCTGTCGTCCCCTTCTTCTCCTGCCCTCAATCTTTCCCAGCATCAGGGTCTTTTCAAATGAGTCCGCTCTTTGCATCAGGTGGCCAAAGTATTGGAGTTTCAGCTTCAACATCAGTCCTTCCAATGAACACCCAGGACTGATCTTTAGGATGGACTGGTTGGATCTCCTTGCAGTCCAAGGGACTCTCAATCAAGAGTCTTCAACACCACAGTTCAGAAGCATCAATTCTTCGGTGTTCAGCTTTCTTTATAGTTCAACTCTCACATCCATACATGACCACTGGAAAAACCATAGCCTTGACTAGATGGACCTTTGTTGGCAAAGTAATGTCTCTGATTTTGAATATGCTGTCTAGGTTGGTCATAACTTTTCTTCCAAGGAGCAAGTGTCTTTTAATTTCATGGCTGCAGTCACCATCTGCAGTGATTTTGGAGCCCAAAAAAATAAAGTCAGCCACTGTTTCCATTGTTTCCCCATCTATTTGCCATGAAGTGATGGGACCAGATGCCATGATTTTAGTTTTCTGAATGTTGAGCTTTAAGCCAACTTTTTCACTCTCCTCTTTTACTTTCATCAAGAGGCTATTTAGTTCTTCTTCACTTTCTGCCATAGGGTGGTGTCATCTGCATATCTGAGGTTATTGATATTTCTCCTGGCAATCTTGATTCCAGCTTGTGCTTCATCCACCCAGCATTTCTCATGATGTACTCTGCATATAAGTTAAATAAGCAGGGTGACAATATACAGCCTTGACATACTTCTTTTCCTATTTGGAACTAGTCCATTGTTCTTTCTGACTTGCCTACAGATTTCTCAAGAGGCAGGTCAGGTGGTCTGGTATTCCCATCTCTTTCAGAATTTTCCACAGTTTATTGTGATCCACACAGTCAAAGGCTTTGGCATAGTCAATAAAGCAGAAACAGATGTTTTTATGGAATTCTCTTGCTTTTTCTATGATCAAGAGGATGTTGGCAATTTGATCTCTGGTTCCTCTGCCTTTTCTAAATCCAGCTTGAACATCTATAAGTTCATGGTTCACATATTGCTGAAGCCTGGCTTGGAGAATTTTGAACATTACTTTGCTAGCGTGTGAGATGAGTGTGATTGTGCGGTAGTTTGAACATTGTTTAACATTGCCTTTCTTTGGGATTGGAATGAAAACTGACCTTTTCCAGTCCTGTGGCCACTGTTGAGTTTTCCAAATTTGCTGGCATATTGAGTGCAGCACTTCCACAGCATTATCTTTTAGGATTTGAAATAGCTGAACTGGAATTCCATCACCTCTATTAGCTTTGTTCGTAGTGATGCTTCCTAAGGCACACTGGACTTCACATTCCAGGATGTCTGGCTCTAGGTGGTGATCACACCATTGTGATTATCTGGATTGTGAAGATCTTTTTTGGGCTTCCTGGTGGCTCAGAGGGTAAAGAGTCTGCCTGCAGTGTGGTTGCCTGGGGTTTGATCCCTGGATTGGGAAGATCCCCTGGAGAAGAAAATGGCAACCCACTCCAGCTTTCTTGCCTAAAATCTCCATGGACAGAGGAGACTGGTAGGCTATAGTCTTGAAGAGTTGGACATGACTGAGCAACTTTCTCCACTAGTTCTGCAATATTCTGTATTCCTAGTGCCCAGTACAAAAATTTGAGGCACACCACTAATATTTAATCAAGATGTAACAATGTTTTGGGGTAAAGATCTTAATATTTACAATTTATCTCAACTGTATGTAAACAAACTTTAATGAACTCATGTGATGAACTACTTTTTTAGCTCTTCTATTTCCCGTAATTTTTAGTTAGGGGAAACCTCCTCTATTCAGTGTAAGTGTTAGTAAGTAAGTGTTAGTCGCTCAGTCGTGCCCAACTCTGCGACGCCACGGACTGCCGCCCACCAGGCTCCTCTGTCCATGAGATTTTCCAAACAAGAATACTGGTGTGGGTTGCCATTTCTTTCTCCAGGGGATCTTCCCCGACCCAGGGATTTGAAGCCGAATCTCCTGCACTGCAGGCAGATTCTTAACCAACTGAGCTACGAGGGAAGCCCTCTATTCAGTGTAGTGGTCAAGAATGTGGGCTGAGTAATCATATGTCCTAGATTCAAAACTCTGCTTTCAAATTCCTAACTTTGTGACTGGCAAATTATTTAACCTCTGTAGGCCCCAGTTTCCTCATTTATCAAATGAGGGTAATAATACCAACTGCCTCATAGGTATATTGTATAGGTTAAATTAATTAATTCATAAAAAGCATTTGGAAGAGGATCTGGCGTACAGTTAAGTATTCCATAAATGTGAACTCCCACCCACTGTAGCACCAACTCTTCTTGGCCTTCACTCAAGGTCCAAGCCAAGTTCTCCATTTTTTTTTTTCCCTTCTGATTTCAGGCTCACGGGTGTTGGCCTGAGATTAAGGCTGTCCTCTTTCTCAACTACTACACTAGCCAACTACATTGTTCTTGAAAACCTCCGAGTATTCTTTCCTTTTCTAGGTTTTGGGCCATTTACTCTATCTAAACAACTCTTTATGGGTTCTGTAGAGAAGTATCTCTTCCATTTACACATTGTAAAGTTTTTCTCTGATTACTAGAATATGAATTCCTTGAGAGTTCGGACTGTGTCTTAATTATCTCTATTATTTCCGTCCCTTCCCTCTCCCTGGTGCAAAAAGTGGAAAAAGAAAAAAAAAGAATTAACCCATTTAGCCTTTGTATTTTTTTGTTCATTTTATCCTGAGTATTATATTCTGAACCTCCAGTTTTCCTGCAAAATGTCTTGCTCCTTTTATCGCTGGAAGTTTTCATTTCACCTAGTGATGCTAGAGTCCTATCTTGGATCATCATTTCCTGGCAGGTAAGAGATTCAATTTATCACACAATCCATTCATGCATTAAAAAAATTCCCATTTAATTCACTTAGAATTTAATTTCTCTTAAAATTCTTTTGGCTCCAGTTAGACTGATTTTTTTTTTTAATTTAATTAATTAATTTATTTTTGGCTGTGCTAGGTCTTTGTTGTTGCACATGGGTTTTCCCTAGCTGTGATGAGCCAGGGCTACCACTCTTCATTGTGGTATGTGGGCTTCTCACTGAAGTGACTTCTCTTGTTGCAGAGCACAGGCTCTGGGGAACTCGGCTTCAGTAGTTGTGGTGCATGGGCTTACTTGCCACGTAGCTTGTGGATCCTCCTTGGGTTCATGGCCATCTCACCAGGGATGGAACTTGTGTCTCCTGCATTAGCAGGCAGATTCTTCACCACTGAGTCACCAGGGAAGCCCTAGACTGATTACTGTCTTTAAAAATCTATTAGTATTTTTGAAAGGGGTACTGTTTTGGAGAACTCTGTCTCATTCCTTATTTGAAGACAGGGCCATATCACCCTAAATTTCTTTCTTTTTCTTTTTTTTGAATAAACTTGACATGTTACATTGTATACGTTTAAGGTATGCAACATGTTACTTTGATACATTTATATATTATAATAATGATTGCCAAGGTAGCAGTAGTTATAACATTATATCATATAGTGCCTGCCTGGATGCTAAATTGCTTCAGTCATGTCTGACTCTTTGTGACCCTATGCACTGTAACCCACCAGGCTCCTCTGTCCATGGGATTTTCCAGGTGAGAATACTGGAGTAGGTTGCCATTGATTCCATCGGATCTTCCTGACCCAGGGATTGAACCTGTGGCTCCTACATTGCAGGCAGATTCTATCACTGAGCCACGAGGGAAGCCCATATGATACAATGCTGCTGCTGCTGCTGAGTCGCTTCAGTCATGTCCGACTCTGTATGACCCCATAGACCGCAGCCCACCAGGCTCCCCTGTCCCTGGGATTCTCCAGACAAGAACACTGGAGTGGGCTGCCATTTCCTTCTCCAATGCATGAAAGTGAAAAGTGAAAGTGAAGTCGCTCAGTCGTGTCCGACTCTTTTCGACCCCATGGGCTGCAGCCTACCAGGCTCCTCCATCCATGGGATTCTCCAGGCAAGAGTACTGCAGTGGGTCGCCAGTGCCTTCTCCGATATAATACAATAGTACTATCTACATTCATTAGACTGTATTGTGCATTACACTCTATGGTTTATTTACTACTCATTCAAGCTTGTACCCTTAAACACCATCACTCTTATCCCCCTATCCCTACCCCAACCCTGGTAACCACCATTTTAACTCTCTCTTTTTTTTTTAACAGGTTTAACTTTTTTTAGATTCTATGTGTAAGTGATATCATTACTCTCAGTTTCTTTACATGCAGAATATGATTCAGCTCTCACTTGGAAGAGATGAGGATAAATTAGATCATGCTCATAAATTTTTTTCTTTTTAATACATGCAAAAGATATATGTAACACTGGAAATTCCCTGGCCCTCCAGTGGTTAGGACTAGGTGATTTCATTGTGGAGGGCTTGGGTTCAATCCCTGGTTGGGGAACTAAGATCCCACAAGCCACGACATGGCATGGCCAATATATGTACATGTATATAGTATATATAATAATATATATTAATGTATAATAATATATGTAACATATTTGAGGTATGAAGCTTAATCATATAATGAACTACCCAATCCAAGAACTAGAATATTTCCCCCAAAATTGTATCTACAATTGTGTTTCTCCTCTATCTCTTCCCTTGCACTCAGAGGTAACCAGTATCCTAAACTTAATGCTGATCATTCCATTGCTTTTTTTTTTTTTAATTTTATCACAAATGTATATGTGCTGAAACAATATACTGTTTGATTTGTATTTTTTGAGCTTTATGAAAGTGCACTCATTCAATATATAGTTTTCTGGGATTTGCCCTTTTAACTTAACATTTTGTTTCCAAGATTCATTCATGTTGTTGTGTATAATGATTGTTGATTTTCAGTACCATATAGCATTCTATTATGTGAATATATCACAATTTATTTTCATATTGATACATAGTTGGGTTCTTTCTAGACTTTTAAATAATTATAACATTGTTGCTATAAAAAATTTTACATACACCTCATGGTCACATATGCAAGTATTTTTCTTGGTCATATATCTAGAAGTAGGGTTGTTGGGCTGTAGAGTATGCAAATATTTACTGTTGTGAGATAATTAATTTCAAAAAGTTTTCTACTCTTCCCAACATTTGTAAGAATTCTTCAGTTCAGTTCAGTTCAGTCGCTCAGTCATGTCTGATTCTTTGCTTCCCCATGGACTGCGGCACACCAGGTCTCCCTGTCCATCACCAGCTCCTGGAGTTTACCCAGACTCATGTCCACTGAGTCGGTGATGCCTTCCAACCACCTCATCCTCTGTCATTCCCTTCCCCTCCTGCCCTCAATCTTTCCCAGCTTCAGGGTCTTTTCAAATGAGTCAGCTCTTCGCATCAGGTGGCCAAAGTATTGGAGTTTCAGCTTCAACATCAGTCCCTCCAATGAACACTCAGGACTGATCTCCTTCCGAATGGACTGGTTGGATCTCCTTGCAGTCCAAGGGACTCTCAAGAGTCTTCTCCAACACCACGGTTCAAAAGCATCAATTCTTCAGTGTTCAGTTCTCTTTACAGTCCAACTCTCAGATCCATACATGACCACTGGAAAAACCATAGCCTTGACCAGATGGACCTTTGTTGGCAAAGTAATGTCTCTGGTTTTTAATACACTGTCTAGGTTGGTCATAACTTTTCTTCCAAGGAGCAAGTGTCTTTTAATTACATGGCTGCAATCACCATCTGCAGTGATTTTGGAGCCTCCAAAATTAAGTCCCTCACTGTTTCCACTGTTTCCCCATCTATTTGCCATGAAATGAAGGGACTGGATGCCATGATCTTAGTTTTCTGAATGCTGAGCTTTAAGCCAACTTTTTCACTCTCCTCTTTTGCTTTCATCATGAGGCTCTACTTACTCTTTAATATTTGGTATTATTACCCTTAATATTTTACAGGTTTAGTGGAGGTAAAACGGTATATATCTACTTTTTATAGGATGGAAGAAAGTCATCTTTACCTAAAGCTTTTTAAAGTTCCTCTTCCTTTTTATATTAAGAACTTACAGCCTCATTTGACATTACTGTGCCTGAGAGTTCCTTTGAGAGAAAGTCATTTATTTGTGTGATAGTTTGCAAGGGTATAAAAACTGCTAACTGGATAGTTTGAATATTGCTTTTCAGTTGATCTAGTGTAAATACCAAATTATACACAAACTAGTATTTTTTGTTAATACTCTGTAGAAATGGAAATATACAAAATTGTATTCTTTACTATTGACTCATCATAAATTAATCTAGTCTTGAATTTATACCTGTCTATAAAACTATTTTAAGTAAAAAGCTCTGCAATGTGTTGATCTGGAATATTTTCACTTAATGAAGTTTAGTAAAGATATCTTTGTATGTTTTCTTGTATTTTCAATTTACCAGAGATTCAGTTTGCCCTCTTTTGACACGGTTACATGATGCAATGCAAATTAATCTCTCAAAGAAATTTCAAAACTCCAAATGTTCATCTTACTACTGTTACCCACTGAATTGACCCACACACAATAACCAGGAAAATAAGTCCAAACAGATGGTACCCTAAAATGTGTTTGTGTGTTTTTTAATTGAAAAAGTCATCTTGTATATAAATGGTTTTCATCAGTAACTAAAAACACATGGAGATGAAAAAAGAATTCAAAACAAATGGCATATATATATATAATTATATATAAGTAATATATAATATAATAATATTATATATGATATATTATTATATATAAAAAGAAGAACTTTTATAGCTCTTTGTGTTTATTATCTTTAAAAACAAATATCAAATAAAAATATCAGTTTGTCATTTGTCTGTTTGTTTTTTTTTTTGCCTTTGAATGAAAGATTTTTGAAGGCAGGGACTGTGTGTTTGTTTTATGTTTCTTTATTATATCATTAAATATAGTGTCATATCTCAAAGGGAAACTTAGAGAATATTAATTGAATGCAAAAGTCCCATCTCTAGCTTTAATATTTGTTGACTGACAAAATAACTGAGTGAATATTCATGACCAAACCATGAGAAAGCTGCAGTTGCTTTCTTCTTTATTGTACTATAGCTATTTTTGGAAATAATCATTCATCTGAGTGATTGCATTTATGCCAGGTGAGTGTTTTTCAACTTTTTTATATAGCTAATATTTTTTTTAGTCAAGTTGCTGTCAGTCATTTGTTTCTTTCAGTGTTCTCTTTTAAAACCAAGTGTTAAGCCTCCTTTCCTTATTCCTACAAGTCCAGATATTCACTTCCATACTGATCAAGGGACATCAGGTGCTGCTGAAGTAAGAATGACTCCTGCCAAAGTTCCCTCTGAGTAGGGGATAAGGGGTCCTTTATACCAAGCCACGTAAGTGAGCTTTATGTTTGTTTTTGTTACCTCGTAAGTGGTGATATACAAGGCAAAGCTAGAGGTTTAAGCTTTTACTTCTAATATGGATTGCAACATGACAACATCCTCACTGCCACAGGCAGCCTTCAAGGAGCCCCTGATTCCTGCCTTCTGGTATTTATACCCTCTTCCCCGTTGTATGGGACCTTCCCTAGTGGCTCAGATGGTAAAGAATCTGGCAGCAATGCAGGAGACCTGGATTTAATCCCTGGGTCGAGAAGATCCCCTGGAAAAGGGAAAGGCTACCCACTCCAGTATTCTGCTTGGAGAATTCCATAGACAGAGGAGCCTGGCAGGCTACAGTTGATGGGGTTGCAAATAGTCAGATACTATTGGATGACTAACACTTTTCTCATTGTATGAGGATTGTTTTGTCTGTAAACAGAATATGGCAGAAATAGTGTCATGTCACTTGCAAGATTAGCTTATAAAAGACTTCAAGGACCCAGGGAACTCAGACCAAGTTAGAATCTCAGCTAGTTCAAGAAGGAACTGAGGTTGAGACTTAGACCCTGAGCCAAGAAAGCCCAGGTCTTTCTTTCTTGGACCTAAAAAAGTGAGAGAGAGAAAAACCTGGACATAACATAACATAATTAGAAATAAGTAGGAATTTCACTGAAAAATAGTGGAAAAAAGAGAGCACGTAATAAAAAAGAAATTAAATACTGATCCACACTACAACATTGTTGAACCCTAAAGATAAGCTAAGTGAAAGAAGCCAGTCTCAAAAGGCCACATATTGTATGATTCCATTTATATGTCATGTCCAGAATTGGCAAATCTATAGAGACAAAAAGTATTATGACAGTTGCCTAGACTGAAAAGGTTGGGAGTGGGGGAGTTTGGTGTGTAATGGCTTCGTTCAGGGTTTCTTTTAGAAGTGCTGAAAATATTCTAACATTTTTGTGATGATTGTTGCAAATCTCTATAAACATACAAGCCATTGGATTGTACACTTTGAATGTGTGAATTGTATGGCATATGAATTACAGTTGACCCTTGAAAAACACAAGGAGTTGGGGTGCTGACCTCTGTTCCTTCCCCATGCTGGCCCCACCCCACACAGTCAGAAACTTGTGTGTAACTTCATATGTATCTCAATAAAGTTGTTTTTGTACAGAAGAACTATACAAAAAGGTCTTAATGACCTGGATAACAATAATGGTGTGATCACTCACCTAGAAGCAGACATTCTGGAATGTGAAGTCAAGTGGGCCTTAGGAAGCATCACTATGAACAAAGCTAATGAAGATGGTGATGGAATTCCAGTTGAGCTATTTCAAATCCTAAAAGATGATGCTGTGAAAGTGCACTCAGTATGCCAGCAAATTTGGAAAACTTAGCAGTGCCACAGGACTGGAAAAGGTCAGTTTTCATTCCAATCCCAAAGAAGGTGATGCCAAAAAATGTTCAAACTACCACACAATTGCACTCATTTCACATGCTAGTAAAGAAATGCACAAAATCCTTCAAGCTAGGCTTTAGCAGTATGTGAACTGTGAACTTCCAGATGTGCAAGCTGGATTTAGAAGGCAGAGGAACCAGAGATCCAATTGCCAACATCTGTTGGATCATAGAAAAAGCAAGAGAATTCCAGAAAAATATCTACTTCTGCTTCATTGACTATGCTAAAGACTTTGACTGTGTACATCACAACAAACTGGAAAATTCTTAGAGAGATGGGAGTACCAGACTACCTCACCTGCCTCCCGAGAAACCTGTATGCAGGTTAAGAAGCAACAGTTAGAACTGGACATGGAACAATGGACTGGTTCAAAATTGGGAAAGGAGTGTGTCAAGGCTGTATATTGTCACTCTGCTTATTTAACTTATGTGCAGAGTACATCATACAAAATGCCAGGCTGGATGAATCACAAGCTGGAATCAAGATTGCCAGGAGAAATATCAGTAACCTCAGATATGCATATGACACCACCCTTATGGCAGAAAGTGAACAGCAATTAAAAAACCCTCTTGATGAAGGTGAAAGAGGAAAGTGAAAACCTGGCTTAAAACTCAACATTCAAAAAACTAAGATCATGGCATCTAGTCCCATCACTTCATGGAAAATAGATGGGGAAACAATGGAAACAGTGACAGACTTTCTTTTCTTGGGCTCCAAAATCACTGCAGATGGTGACTGCAGCCATGAAATTGAAAGACGCTCCTTTCTCCTTGGAAGAAAAGCAATGACAAACCTGGATAGAGTATTAAAAAGCAGAGATACTACTTTGCCAACAAATGTCTGTCTAGTTAAAGCTATGGTTTTTCCAGTAGTCATGTACGTTGTAAGAGCTGGACAATAAAAAAGGCTAAGTGTTGAAGAAATGATGCGTTTGAACTGTGGTGCTGGAGAAGATGCTTGAGAGTCCCTTGGACTGCAAGGAAATTGAAACTGTCAATCCTAAAGGAAATCAGTCCTGAATATGCATTGGAAGGACTGATGCTTAAGCTGAAACTCCAATCCTTTGGCCACCTGATTAAAAAAGCTGACTCACTGGAAAAGACCCTGAAGCTGGGAAAGATTGAAGGCAGGAGAAGAAGGGGATGGCAGAGGATGAGATGGTTGGAAGGCATCACCAACTCAATGGACTTGAATTTGAACAAACTTCAGAAGATGGTGAAAGACAGGGAAACCTGACCTGCTGCAGTCTATGGGATCGCAAAGAGTCAGACACGACTGAGCAACTGAACAACAACAAAAAGTTGTTTTTAAAAAAAACCTGCACCTTCTCTCATGGACTTTCTCTGTCTTCTATCACTTGTTCTGGAGGAAGCCAGTAGCTAAGTCTTGAAGACACTCAGATGCTCTACCTGTGGAAAGGCTTATGAGGTTTCCAGCCAACAGCCAGTGAGAAACTGAGACCTGCCAATGACTTTGTGAATAATCTTTGCTAATGCTATGGATGGAAAGTGGCATTTTGTTGAAGTTTTAATTTGCACTTTTCTATTATGAGTGATATTCAGCATATTTATTTCTATATTATCTTACCACACTATTAGATAAGTAGAAAGATAGTATAGAATTGCCTGGGTTCAAATCATGGCTAGATTTGGGCTTTGGACAATCATAACTTTTGTAAGCCTGAACAAAATGGGGATAATAATAATATTTACCTCATGGGACTCTAAGAGGTAAGGCATAAAATGTTTAATACATGCAAAACATTTAGAATTGTGCCCAGAACATAGTAAGTACTCAATTTTAACTTTTATTTTTATTACTATATATCTTCAAGTCTCCAATGAACATAGATGAAGATGGTCAAGGCCATATTTAAATCTTCCTGTATTTTAAGTTCAATATTATTATTTTCCTATCTTTTAAGTAAGGTAACTGAATCATAGAGAAGGAAATGTGATTTATTCAGTCATACAGAACTGTCAGGGGACCACATATGTTCAGTTGGTCAGTCATGTCTGACTCTTTGCAACCCCATGGGCTGTAGGACACAAGGCTCCTCTGTCCATGGAATTTTCCAGGCAAGAATTCTGGAATGGGTTGCCATTTCCTCCTCCAGGGGATCTCCCAACCCAGGGATCGATCCCGCATCTCCTGTGTCTCTTGCATTGACATGGGGATTCTTTGCTGCTGAGCCACATGGGAAGCCCATACAAAATTGTCAAAGAACCTCGAGTAAGGCTCAAATCTCTTAGTTCCCCTTCACCTCCTTCTTTTTTACAGATCAGTTATTGGTATTATATTATTATTGATAAGCATTGGAAGCATGGATTACATATTTGGGGGAACAGTTTGAGATGCATCATACATATGACTCTATATTTCTGCTACATTTCATTGGCTGTTAAGGTAGACAACTTTATCACTACTGTGTTCATTGAAAGCCCAGAGTATTTTGAACATATTATGAAGATGGACCATACTCTAAGAAATTCACTTGATCGAAGCCTAATAGATTTCTATGTCTAACTTGAACTAAGTAAAAGATAGGATTACACATTTGAGAAGTACTAAGTTCTAGCTACAACAGAAACACTTAAGAGGGCAAGCAGTTTAGGTCCATAGTCTAAGATGTCTGATTGTAATCTCATTTCTACTCCCATATGCTCAAACAAATTATTCTCAGTGGTAATGTGCTCCCTTGATATGAAAAAAAGTGGCATTCACTAAATTACTTTCATCCTGTCCCACATCTGCTTTAAAAACTGTTTTTCCCCAGTGGCCCATCATAGGGAAAATCTTAATTTCTAACCTTGTCACATAGGATCATTAGTAACTGGCCCCAATAGACCTAAATAATATAGGATTCTTTTGTTGCATATGACAGAAAACGTAACTTAAAATGGCTCATGTTATGGAAACCTATTGGCTAACATAACTGCAAAGACTATGGGTCCATTGGTTTCAGTCATGCTTTGATCCAGGGACTGGGTAGTATCAATGGGACTTATTCCTTCTCTTCATCTCTCGGTTCTTTCTTCTGCTATATTGAATCATGTCCTGTCACAAAGTGCTCCTTTCAGCAGCTCCAAGTTCATAGCATTGTTACTATTAGCAATTTCAGAAGAAAAGACCAGACCGTGTGGCTCCCTTAGTAAAGGTTTATTGTGTCTTATTGCCTATTCCTGAGTCATCTCTACAATTTGAGAACTATGACATTCACTTAACACGTGACTAGTTCTAAGTCACATATTCGCTCCTGAACTGTGCTGTGCTGATGCGCTCAGTTGTGGCTGACTCTTTGCGACCCCATGGACTGTAGCCCTCCAGGTTCCTCTGTTCATGGAATTTTCCAGGCAAGACTACTGGAGTGGGTTGCTACGCAAAATTCATCTAGACAGAAAAGAGGGAGAGAGTGATTTGCAAGAGGAAATTAGGGTCATAATACCAGAAGAAGTTTAAAGGGATGCAGAGCAGCAAAAACAGTTGTCTTCTCTAAGACTTCCTAACTTATTTGTTGCCGTATTTCCCTCTATAAATCTCTGCTCATCTAGGTCAGTCTATTTATTTCTCCTGATACATCATACACATTCTCATCTTTTCCACGCAGAGGGTTATGATCTCCTCCAATTTATCTCTAAGTACCACTCATTTTTAAAATTTATCACAGAGTCTCTCGTGGATCTGTCGATCTTTTCCTCTTGAGAATTCATAGCTAGACTACTCAAGTAAGTATACATGCATGTGTGCTAAATGAATTCAGTTCATCTGACATCTGACTCTTGTGACCCTACGGACCATAGCCTGCCAGGCTCCTCTGTCCATGGGATTCTCCAGGCAAGAATACTGGAGTGGGTTGCCATTTCCTTCCCCAGGGGATATTCCTGACCCAGGGATTGAACCTGCATCTCTCATGTCTCCTGAATTGGCAGGTGGGTTCTTTACCACTAGCGCTACCTGTGAAGCCCAAGTAAGTAAGCTGCTGCTGCTAAGTCGCTTCAGTCGTGTCTGACTCTGTGTGACCCCATAGACAGCAGCCCACCAGGCTCTCCCGTCCCTGGGATTCTCCAGGCAAGAACACTGGAGTGGGTTGCCATTTCCTTCTCCAATGCATGAAAGTGAAAAGTGAAAGAAGTCACTCAGTCGTGTCTGACTCTTAGCGACCCTGTGGACTGCAGCCTACCAGGCTCCTCCATCCATGGGATTTTCCAGGCAAGAGCACTGGAGTGGGGTGCCATTACCTTCTCCAAAGTAAGTATATCAGGATGCAAATAAATCAGAATGATGTTATCATAAGAATAATCTTCAGTTCTGTGTGTGTGTATGTGTGTGTGTGAAATAAGGTGCAAGCTGATAATGGTTAAGTTATGGAACTTGATTATGCATACACATTAGTCTGACATGCTACACAAGGTATAGTAACACATCGCTGTTCTGAGGCATCATAGTTAAGAACTGCTAATTTCTACTACTTACCTGGTTTTTCCTAAGTCTGAGCCTTTGACTCATACTGTATTATTTTTCTAATGTATGCATTTAATATGATTTTAAAACATATCACAAAATTGGAAAATATTACTGAAAAATTCACACCTATATTGCTTTTTAGCTTTTCACATGTCATATCTCAGTCCCAACCAGATTAGGAATTTCTTTGTGCTTTTGTCTGCATTGAATAGGCAGTTAATAAATATTTGTAAATGAATGAATTAAAAGACAAATTCATGATGGGAAATACTACAAAAAATAGTTCTAGATAATTATAGTGGCAATTTAACAGATCTATTAAGGAAAAAAAGAAATCTTCCTATTATTAAACTTGCTGCACTTTGGTGTTCCCATAATGTTTCATTCACACTTTCATTATTGCACTTACAATGTTAGATTATAATTTATCTTTTTAAATAACTGTCTCCTAAACTCTGGGTAGTCAGAGCACAACATCTGAATTGTCTTCCTTTTTGTAATCTTGAGATGTAGTAGGTGTCCAGTTAATGCTGATGGAAAGAATAAATGACAAAATTTGAGATCAAAATACTACTTTTATAACCTGCTAAAAAGAATATATCTCCTTACTCCTTCAGTCTTGAACATATTTTAACTTGATTTTCCTTAAAATCCATTTATAGTATAAGCAATGGGTAAGTCTGGCTGGTTATTTTAGGCTAAGAGACACCGTTGACTATACTTTGATGAGGTAACTATACTCCGAGGTCTAGTCACCAACTGATATTTAGACAGTAGCAACCTGACCCATTCCTGAGCAACGAAATAACACGGTAGCAGTAAAGAGATATTGCTCTGTCACTGAGGTGGTATAATTAGAAGACTCTTTCATTAATCTGAGTATGAGGGCAGAAGACCTGATGAAAGGTAATAGAAGTGATAGAGAAGAAAAGAGGAAACATATTCCGTATATACATTCGTATTACTTTGATTTTGTTTTCTGATCTCAAAGCAATACTTTGATTTTAAACAAGAGTTCCAAGACTATTCAATGGGGAAGAAATAATCTTTTTGGTAAATTGTAATGGAACAACTGGATATCCACATGCAAAGGAATAAAGTTAGACCCCTAGCTCACAGCATATACAAAAATTAATTCAAAATGAATCAAATATAGGGATCATTATATTTAATAAGAGCTAAAACTGAAACTTTTTGAGGAAAAAATGTCAAGCCTTCATGACTTTGGATGTGGCAGTTGTTTCTTAATTATGACATCAGAAGCACAAGTAATATAAGAAAAAAATAGACAATTAGGCTTCATAAGAATGAAAATCTTTTGTGCATCAAAGGACGTTATCAGAAGAGTGAAAAGACAACCCACAGAAGGGGAAAAATATTTGTAAATCATATATCTGATAAGGATTCAGTTCAGTTCAGTTCAGTCGCTCAGTCGTGTCCGACTCTTTGCGACCCCATGAATTGCAGCACGCCAGGCCTCCCTGTCCATCACCAACTCCCAGAGTTCACTCAAACTCACGTCCATCGAGTCTGTGATGCCATCCAGCCATCTCATCTTCTGTCGTCCCCTTCTCCTCCTGCCCCCAATCCCTCCCAGCATCAGAGTCTTTTCCAATGAGTCAACTCTTCGAATGAGGTGGCCAAAGTACTGGAGTTTCAGCTTCAGCATCATTCCTTCCAAAGAACACCCAGGACTGATAAGGATTAGTATCCAGAATATATAAAGAACTCTTACAAATCAACAATAAAAAGACAACTCAATTTAAAAATGGACCAAGAATTTGAATAGACATTTCTCCAAAGATTATATTCAAATGGTCAACAAGAACACAACAAGATGCTCAGCATCATTAGTCATTCAGTTCCGTTCAGTCACTCAGTCATGTCTGACCCTTTGCGACCCTGTGGACTGCAGCACGCCAGGCTCCCCTGTCCATCACCAACTCCCAGAGCTTGTTCAAACTCATGTCTGTCGAGTCAGTGAAGCCATCTTAACTACCTCATCCTCTATCATCCCCTTCTCCTCCTGCCTTCAATCGTTCCCAGCATCAGAGTCTTTTCCAATGAGTCAGCTCTTTGCATCAGGTAGCCAAGGGATTGGAGTGTCAGCTTCAGCATGTCCTTCCAATGAATATTCAGGACTGATTTCCTTTAGGGTTGACTGGTTTGATCTTGCAGTTCAAGGGACTCTCAAGAGTCTTCTCCAAACCACAGTTCAGAAGCATCAATTTTTGGTGCTCAGCTTTCTTTATGGCCCAACTCTCACATCCATACATGACTACTGGAAAAACCAAAGCTTTGACTAGACAGACCTTTGTCAGCCAAGTAATGTCTCTGCTTTTTAATATGCTGTCTAGGTTGGTCATTGCTTTTTTTCTAAGGAGTAAGCGTCTTTTAATTTCATGGCTGCAGTCACCATCTGCAGTGATTTTGGAGCCCAAGAGAAGAAAGTCTGTCACTGTTTCTATTGTTTCCCCATCTATTTGCCATGAAGTGATGGGACTGGATGCCATGATCTTAGTTTTTTGAATGTTGAGTTTTAGGCCAGGTTTTCACTTTCCTCTTTCACCTTCATCAAGAGGCTTTTAAATTCCTGTTCATTTTCTGCCTTAAGGATGGTGTCATCTGCGTATCTGAGGTTACTGATATTTCTCCCAGAAATCTTGCATGATGTACCCTGTATATAGGAGCAACAGTTAGAACTGGACATGGAACAACAGACTGGTTCCAAATAGTAAAAGGAGTACGTCAAGGCTGTATATTGTCACCTTGCTTATTTAACTTATATGCAGAGTACATCATGAGAAACGCTGGGCTGGAAGAAGCACAAGCTGGAATCAAGGTTGCCGGGAGAAATATCACTAACTTCAGATATGCAGATGACACCACCCTTATGGCAGAAAGTGAAGAGGAACTAAAAAGCCTCTTGATGAAAGTGAAAGAGGAGAGTGAAAAAGTTGGCTTAAAACTCAACATTCAGAAAACTGAGATCATGGTATCTGGTCCCATCACTTCATGGAAAATAGATGGGGAAACAGTGGAAACAGTATCAGACTTTATTTTTTTGGGCTCCAGTATCACTGCAGATGGTGACTGCAGCCATGAAGTTAAAAGATGCTTACTCCTTGGAAGGAAAGTTATGACCAACCTAGATAGCATATTCAAAAGCAGAGACATTACTTTGCCAACAAAGGTCCGTCTAGTCAAGGCTATGGTTTTTCCAGAAGTCATATAGGGATGTGAGAGTTGGACTGTGAAGAAAGCTGAACACCAAAGAATTGATGCTTTTGAACTGTGATGTTGGAGAAGACTCTTGAGAGTCCCTTGGACTGCAAGGAGATCCAACCAGTCCATTCTGAAGGAGATCAGTCCTGGGTGTTCTTTGGAAGGATTGATGCTAAAGCTGAAACTCCAGTACTTTGGCCACCTTATGTGAAGAGAAAAGACTCTGATGCTGGGAGGGATTGGGGGCAGGAGGGAAAGGGGATGACAGAGGATGAGATGGCTAGATGGCATCACCGACGTGAGTCTGGGTGAACTCCAGGAGTTGGTGATGGACAGGGAGGCCTGGCATGCTGCAATTCATGGGGTCGAAAAGATTTGGACACGACTGAGTGACTGAACTGAACTAAACTGAACTGAACCCTTTATAAAAGCTAAATAAGCAGGGTGACAATATGCAGCCTTGCATGTGCTGTGCTGTGCTAAGTCGCTTCAGTCATGTTTGACTCTTTGGGACCCCATGGGATGTAGCCTCCCAGGCTCCTCTGTCCATGGAATTCTCTAGACAAGAATACTGGAGTGGGTAGCCATTTCATTTTCCAGGGGATCTTCCCAACCCAGGGATCAAACCTGTGTCTCTTACATCTCCTACACTGGTAGGCAGGTTCTTTACCACTAGTGCCACCTGGGAAGCCTTCAGTCCGTTGTTCCATGTCCAGTTCTAACTGTTGCTTCTTAACCTGCATACAGATTTCTCAGGAGGCAGATAAGGTGGTCTAGTATTCCCATGTCTTTAAGAATTTTCCACAGTTTGCTGTGATCCACACAGTGAGTGGCTTTGGCGTTGTCAATAAAGCAGAAGTAGATGGTTTTCTGGAACTCTCTTGCTTTTTCTATGATCCAGTGAATGTTGGCAATTTGATCTCTGGTTCCTCTGCCTTTTCTAAATCCAGCTTGAACATCTGGAAGTTCTCGGTTCATGTACTGTGGAAGCCTAGCTTGGAAAATTTTGAGCATTACTTTGCCAGCATGTGATATGATTGAAATTGTGCAGTAGTCTGAATGTTCTTTGGCGTTGCCTTTCTTTGGGATTGGGATGAAAACTGACCTTTCCAGTCCTGTGGCCACTGCAGAGTTTTCCAAATTTGCTGGCATATTGAATGTAGCACTTTCACAGAATCATCTTTTAGGATTTGAAATAGCTCAACTGGAATTCCATCACCTCCACTAGCTTTGTTCACAGTGAAGCTTCCTAAGACCCACTTGACTTCGAATTCCAGGATATCTGGCTCTAGGTGAGTAGTCACACTGTCGTGGTTATCTGGGTCATTACTATCTTTTTTGTATAGCTGTTCTGTGTATTCTTGCCACCTCTTCTTAATGTCTTCTGCTTGTGTTAGGTCACTACAATTTCTGTTCTTTATTGTGCCCATCTTTGTATGAAATGTTCCATTGGTATCTCTAATTTTCTCGAAGAGATCTCTAATCTTTCCCATTCTATTGTTTTCCTCAATTTCTTTGCATTGATCACTTAGGAAGTATTTCTTATCTCTCCTTGCTATTCTTTGGAACTCTGAATTCAGATGAATACATCTTTCCTTTTCTCTTTTGCCTTTTGCTTCTCTTCTTTTCTCAGCTATTTGTAAGGCCTCCTCAGGCAACCATTTTGCCTTTTTGCATTTCTTTTTCTTGGGGATGGTCTTGATCACCACATCCTGTACAATGTTCCAAACCTCCATCCATAGTTCTTCAGGCAATCCATCTATCAAATCTAACCCCTTGCATCCATTAGTCACTTCCAATGTATAACCGTAAGGGATTTGATTTATGTCATACTTGAATGGTCTAGTGGTTTTCCCTACTTTCTTCAATTTCAGTCTGAATTTGGCAAAAAGGAATCATTTGGCATTAGTCATTAGGGAAATGAAAATCAAAACCGAAATGAGATACCACTTCATATGTACTAGAATGGTCATTTTAACAACAATGAAAACAATAGAAAATAACAAATGTTGATAAGAATGGGGAGAGATTTGAACTCTATACATTGCTGATGGGAATGCAAAATAGTATAGCCCACTGTAGAAAACAGTTTGGCATTTCCTCAAGAAATTAAATACAGAATTGCCACATGATCTGATAATTGCACCCCTGGATACACGGTGAACCTTTGAACAACACAGGTTTAAGCTGCCATGGTCCACTTATACATGGATTTTCCCTCCAATAAATATGTATTACAACAGAACAGGAACCAAGATTGGTTGAATCTGAGGGTGTGTAATCATGGATATGGAGGGACTGTAAAGATACATGTGAATCTTCACCTGCCTGTGTTATTCAAGGGTCAATTGTATGTCCAAAAGAATTGAAAACAGATGTTCCAGCAAAAACTTGTACCAAAATGTCCATAGCAGCCTAAAAGTGGAAACAACCCAAATGTGCACCAATGAATGACTTAATTAACTAAATGTGTTGGGGCCTCCCAGGTGGCGCTAGTGATAAAGAACCCTCTTGTCAATGTAGGAGACATAAGAGACTTGGGTTCAATCCCTGGGTTGGGAAGCTACCCTGGAGAAGGAAATGACAACCTACTCCAGTATTCTTGCCCGGAAAATCCTATAGACAGAGGAGTCTGGAGGGCTACAGTTCATAGGTTGCAAAGAGTCAGACAGGACTGAAGTGACTTAGCATTAGCCATAGAAAGGAATAATATTCAGTCATATAAAAGGATTAAGTAATAATATATATTACAAATAGATAAGCTTAAGAATATTATGCTAAATGAAGGAAGCTAAGTACAAAGGGCCAAATATTTCTATTTATATGAAATATCTAGAACAGGAAAATCTGAATACTGAGATATATCAGTCTGTATGGTCCAAAAGAGTTAGAAAGCAGCTTAGTGGTTGCCAGGAGCTGAGGGAAGAAGGGACCAGGAAATTACTGCTTAAAGGGGATGAGATTTTTGTTTGGGATGATGAAAAACTAGATGGTCATGATGTTTACACAACATTGTAAATGTAATTGATGGCATTAAATTGTAAACTTTAAATGATTAAAATTGTAAATTGAATGTTGTTTGTATTTTACCACAATAAAAGTGTAATGCCTTACTCTTTGGTCCAGAAATTTCAATTTTAGGAATCTACCCAGAAGAAACAATGGGATGGATATGAAGATACAGTCAAAAGAATGCTCATTGGTGAGTTATTTACAATGTTAAAAAAAGTGGGACCATCCAGAAGTAGAGTGTTGGCTTAGTAAATTATAACATATCCTATTATGGAATATTATGCAGTTATAAAAATCATATTGGAGAATACTTTATAGACATGGAGAAATATTCTGGATAATATGTCAAACAAACAAAAACACAGATCACAGAGCAAATACAAGGATCATCTTTTTAGTAAGAAAAACACTGCAAAAGGACCAGAAAGTTATAAACCAAAAGGTTAACAATAGTTACTTTGGGTATTGAAGTTACAGGTAAATTTTGATAGTGTTCTTTTATTTTTGTGTGTATTTTCTAAGTTTTCTACTCTGAAAATGGATAATTTTTGTAACTTGAAAGAATAAATGAGTGCTATTTACAGCAAGAAAACTATACCAACATCCTTATAAAAATCTGAAAAAAACTTTTTAAAGAAGAAAATAAAAATCTAGTATCCCACTACTTAATGAGAAATTTTATAATTAGCATGTTTTCTTTTGCATGTGCTAGTGCTTACTTTCACACTCACTCTGTGTGTATGTGATATATATGAATTAGTAAATCCATATAGTTATAGAGTATGTTAATTACTTTAGTTACTACATATCAATAACTATAAATTAATATTTTATATAAAAGAACTATATGACCATTGTAAAAATTTTAATGGTTATTGAAGTACTTTATAAAAGTCTACTGTTCCCCTAGTCTTTCTCCAATCCTACTCTAAACAATTACCAACATTGATATCATTCCAGAAAATTTTGATCATAAATATCATATATACATTATATATAAATCTATCTTATTCTTTTTAATAGCTGTCAGAGTTCTACACTGTGTAAATTTTTTAAAATTTATTTATTTTTAATTGAAGGATAATTGCTTTACAATATCATATTGCTTTCTGCCATACATCAGCATGAATCAGCCACAGGTATACATATGTACCCTCCGTTTTGAACCTCCCTCCCACCTCCCACCTCCCACCCCTTCCCACCCCTCTAGATTGTTATAGAGTCCCGGTGTGAATTCCCTGAGTCATTGGCTATCTATTTTTACATATGGTAGTGTTCCACATTGTATGAATTTACCATAATATATTTAACCAGTCTTGTTATGATGGACATTTGGTTACTTCCAAGATTTTTTTTTTAATGGCTATTAGAACAATGGTCGGAGAAGGCAATGGCAACTTTCCAGTACTCTTGCCTGGAAAGTCCCATGGACAGAGGAGCCTGGTAGACTGCAGTCCATGGGGTCCCGAAGAGTCAGACACGACTGAGCGACTTCACTTTCACTTTTCACTTTTCAGTTTCATGCATTGGAGAAGGAAATGGCAACCCACTCCAGTGTTCTTGCCTGGAAAATCCCAGGGACGGTGGAGCCTGGTGAGCTGCCGTCTGTGGGGTTGCACAGAGTCGGACACGACTGAAGCGACTTAGTAGTAGTAGTAGTAGAACAATGGTGGAGAAGGCAATGGCCCCCACTCCAGTACTCTTGCCTGGAAAATCCCATGGGCGGAGGAGCCTGGTAGACTGCAGTCCATGGGGTCGCTAAGAGTCAGACACGACTGAGCGACTTCCCTTTCACTTTTCACTTTAACGCATTGGAGAAAGAAATGGCAACCCACTCCAGTGTTCCTGCCTGGAGAATCCCAGGGACCAGGGAGCCTATAGAGTCTATAGAGTCGCACAGAATCAGACAGGACTGAAGCGACTTAGCAGCTTAGCAGCAGCAGAACAATGGTAATGGAGCTCCTCTGTTCATATATATCTGCATGCTTATCATAGTATTTCTCCAGATGCACATGATATTTTAAAGGCAGAAGCGATAAGACTTGTTGACAGGTTTGTTAAGAAGCCTGATTTTTTCAATTCAGTCAAGAGTTGAATTACACATTAATTCATACACAACAAAATTTATAAAACTCTGAATTACAAACTAGGATGCCAATTTGGAAAGTTATAGTAAGAGGTATATCTGTTTGAAACTAGAAATCCATTCTCCAAAATACCCCTTCTCTTGGTTATGAATCATCCAATGACCAGAAAGTTGCTTCAAAAACTGAGTATTATACAATAAGGAGGTGAAATGCACTAAGTGGATTTTTCTTGAGCTGTGAAGGTTTGAGTCATCCTTCTTCACTGAACTATCTATCTGTCACACTGATTGCAAAACTCCACCATTTAGCTAGGTGCTTTTACTCTTAGTGCTGAAAGCTCATTGACATATTCTTACTTAACAGTTCTAACAACAACTCTGTAATGAATTTATCCTTGTTTATCATGTCAGTTTTCACTATTTGGGGTTCCCTCTCATTTTGAGACCAGTAGCCCTCTGTTCACTGGTTTGTTTCTTTAGATGAAATTCTGTGCAGTGTTCATATCAAGCTACTTTTTTCTTTTCCCTAGTTCTTTAAGTTTCCAAAGAGGCTGAGGAAAGATAAAGGAGCATCACTCCTTCTTCCTTTTCTCCTTTTTAGTTGGTCTTCATACATTTCATCTCAAATGAAGAAGTCAACCGACTGGAACCATCAGGCTTCCCACCCATTAAGCAGTGACCAGGGGGAGGAAAAGAGGGCAGTTTCAGCTTTTAGGGGCCTTTAGCTCAAATTTCTACAAGAATGGTAGAGGAAGAGGGTGGCCATTTCGGTCTTGAATGATTGTATTCTCCTGGGCTAAACCTATAAATATTAAACCCCAATTTTATGGTGGTAAATGCCACCAAATTGAATTGCTTTTAAAACTACACATAACCCTGGCAAATATAATTTCAGCCCTTTTCTCACACTGCAGTATCCTTTTACTTACGCCATACTTTGACAGAGAAAGAATGGAACAAGCTTCATTTTGATTCATGAATGTTGTTTTTATTCTAAATGCCCCATGTGAGGGGAATGCAAATGGACACAAGATATATGCAAATTCACTTGCATACCCAGAGAAGGCAAATGAGGCTTAGTTCTTAGATTCCTTGATCAGGCTCCCTGGGTGAGAAGGGCTAAGGAAAGAGGTGTCTGTAAGAGAATTACAGAGAACGTCATGTTTGAGAAGAGAGAGGAGAGATGTTGGCTGCCATACAGCTCCCAGCATTCCAGAACCTGCATATAAAAGTGAGTGCAGCTGCCAAGGCAAGAGAAGGAGCTCAATGAAAGAACGGCCTTCACTGGCGTGAGGGCGCCCAAGGCACAGAATGCACACAGCAGGATAAAATGGAGTCTCCAACTTTTCTGCTTTAAGTCTTGACCCCAAATCCCTGCATATGTCTTTAAACCACTGACTATCTCTTACTGCCTCCTTCCTCTCTCTTTTTAAACCCAAGCCAAGACTAGGGTGCAGTAAGGCAAAACATATAAGAGGAGTCCCCAAAATCAGTAATCAAAATAAACAATGTTTTAGTGTAGTATTTTTTAAAATTCAAAATTAATGCAAAATATCTATGTTGAACAAAATTCCAGTTTTTAAATGAAGACAGAATGCTATTGAGCAGTTTTGTGACCTTGCCTCAATCATCCTGATGGGCATGATAAAGGACAGAAACATAAGACCTAACAGACGCAGACCTAACATCCGGTCCCATCACTTCATGGCAAATAGATGGGGAAACAATGGAAACAGTGACAGACTTTCTTTTCTTGGGCTCCAAAATCACTGCAGATGGTGACTGCAGCCATGAAATTAAAAGGCAATTGCTCCTTGGAAGAAAAACTATGACAAACCTAGACAGAATATTAAAAAGCAGAGATATTACTTTGCCGACAAAGGTCTGTCTAGTCAAAGCTATGGTTTTTCCAGTAGTCATGTATAAATGTCAGAGTTGGACCATAAAGAAAGCTGAGCACAGAAGAATTGATGCTTTTGAACTGTGGTTTGAAGAAGACTCTTGAGAGTCCCTTGGACTGCAAGGAGATCCAACCAGTCAATCCTAAAGGAAATCAATCCTGAATATTCATTGGAAAGACTGATGCTAAAGCTGATGCTCCAATCCTTTGGCCTCCTGCTCTTCACATCAGGTGTGAGGAGCCGACTCATTGGAAAAGATCCTGATGCTGGGAAAGATTGAAGGTGGGATGAGAAGGGGATGACAGAGGATAAGATGGTTGGATGGCTTCACCGACTTGATGGACATGAGTTTGAGCAAGCTTCGGGGGTTGGTGATGGACAGGGAAGCCTGCTGAGCTGCAGTCCATGGGGTCTTAAGGAGTTGGACACGACCGAGTGACTGAACTGAACTGAACAGAGGCAGAAGAGATTAAGAAGTGGCAAGAACACACAGAAGAACTGTATAAAAAAGGTCTCAATGACTGGGAAAACCATGATGTGTAATCACTTACATAGAGCCAGATATCCTGGAGTGTGAAGTCAAGTGGTCCATAAGAAGCTTTACTACCTACTAATAAAGCTAGCAGAGGTAATGGGATTCCAGCTGAGTTATTTCAAATCCTAAAAGATGATGCTGTGAAAGTGCTGCACTCAATATGTCAGCAAATTTGGGAAACTCAGCAGTGGCCACAGGACTGAAAAAGATCAGTTTTAATTCCAATCCCAAAGAAGGGCAGTGCCAAAGAATGTTCAAACTACCGGATAAATCTGCTCATTTTGCATGCTAGTAAGGTAATGCTCAAAATCATTCAAGCTAGGCTTCAGCAGTACATGAACTTCCAGATGTTCAAGCTGGATTTAGAAAAGGCAGAGGAACCAGAGATCAAGTTGTCAACATTCATTGAATCAGAGAGAAACCAAGGGATTTCCAGAAAAAATCTACTTCTGCTTCATCAACTATGCTGAAGCCTTTGACTATGAATCACAACAAACTAGAAAGTTCTTCAAGAGATGGGAACACCAGACCACCTTACCTGTCTCCTGAGAAACATGTATGCGGGTCAAGAAACAACATTTAGAACTGGACATGAAACAACAGACTGGTTCAAAATTGGGAAAGGAGTATGTCAAGGCTGTATATGGTCACCCTGTTTATTTAACTTATATACAGAGTGAAAGTGAAAGTGAAAGTCGCTCAGTCGTGTCCGACTCTCTGCAACCCCATGGACTATACAGTCCATGAAATTCTCTCGGCCAGAATACTGGATTGGGTAGCCTTTCCCTTCTCCAGGGGATCTTCCCAACCCAGGGATTAAACCCAGGTCTCCCGTGCTGCAGGCAGATTCTTTACCAGCTGAGCCACAAAAGAAGTGCAAGAATACTGGAGTGGGTAGCCTATCCCTTCTCCAGCAGATCTTCCTGACCCAGGAATCGAACTGGGGTCTCCTGCATTGCAGGCAGATTCTTTACCAACTGAGTTAAGAGTACATCATGCAAAATGCCGGGCTGGATGAATCACAAGATGGAATCAGGACTGCCAGGAGAAATACCAACAACCTCAGATATGCAGATGATACCAATGAGAGTTGGACTGTGAAGAAAACTGAGCGCCGAAGAATTGATGCTTTCAAACTGTGGTGTTGGAGAAGACTCTTGAGAGTCCCTTGGACTGCAAGGAGATCCAACCAGTCCATTCTGAAGGAGATCAGCCCTGGGATTTCTTTGGAAGGAATGATGCTAAAGCTGAAACTCCAGTACTTTGGCCACCTCATGTGAAGAGTTGACTCATTGGAAAAGACTCTGATGCTGGGAGGGATTGGGGGCAGGAGGAGAAGGGGACGACAGAGGATGAGATGGCTGGATGGCATCACTGACTCAATGGACGTGAGTCTGAGTGAACTCCAGGAGTTGGTGATGGACAAGGAGGCCTGGCGTGCTGCGATTCATGGGATTGCAAAGAGTCAGACATGACTGAGTAATTGAACTGAACTGAACTGAACGGCAGAAAGTTAATAGGAACTAAAGAGCCCCTTCATGAGGATGAAAAAGGGGAGTAAAAAAGCTGGCTTAAAGCTCAACATTCAAAAACTAAGATCATGGCATCTAGTCCCATCACTTCATGGCAAATAGAAGGGGAAACAGGCTCCAAAATCACTGTGGACTGTGACTATAGTCATGAAATCAAAAGATGCTTGCTCTTCAGAAGAAAAGCTATGAAAAACCTAGACAGTGTATTAAAAAGCAGAGACATCACTTTGCTGACAAAGTCCATATAGTCAAAGCTACGGTTTATCCACTAGTCATGTATGTAAGTGAGAGTTGGATTATAAAGAAGGCTGAGCGCCAAAGAATTGATGCTTTTGAATCATGGTGCTAGAGAAGACTCTTGAGAGTCCCTTGGATGGAAAGGAGATCAACCCAGTCAATCCTAAAGGAAATAAACCCTGAATATGTATTGGGAGGACTGATGCTGAAGCTGAAAACTCCAATATTTTGGCCACCTGATGCGAAGAACTGACTCATTGGAAAAGACCCTGATGCTGGCAAAAGGAGAAGAGGATGAGATGGTTAGATAGCATTACTGACTCAGTGGACATGAATCTGAGGAAACTCCACAAGATAGTGAAGGACAAGGAAGCCTGGTGTGCTGTAGTCCATTGGGTCACAAAGAATCAGACATGGGTGAGTAACTGAATAACATCACCCTGAAACTGACCTTGGTTCCAATAAAACTTTATTGGCAAAGCAGGTGTCTAGTTGTAGCTTGCCAATTTGATTTTTTAGACTATTGAATTAAAGTATTATTTATCTTCATGATTGAGTTTTTTGGCACCTCTTAAATCTGGTGCTCAAGGCAAGTGTCAGTCAGTCAGTTCAGTTGCTCAGTCATGTCTGACTGTTTGCAACCCCATGGACTGCAGCACGCCAGGCGTCCCTGTCTATCGCCAACTACCAGAGTTTACTCAAACTCATGTCTACTGAGTCAGTGATGCCATCCAACCATCTCATCCTCTGTTGTCTCCTTCTTCTCCTGCCTTCTATCTTTCCCAGCAACAGGGTCTTTTCAAATGAGTCAGTTCTTCACATCAGGTGGCCAAAGTATTGGAGTTTCAGCTTCAGCATCAGTCCTTACAATGAATATTCAGGATTGATTTCCTTTAGGGTGGACTCCTTGCAGTCCAAGGGACTCTCAAGAGTCTTCTCCAACACCAGAGTTCAAAAGCATCAATTCTTCAGCCCTCAGCTTTCCTTATCGTCCAACTCTCACATCCATACATGACTACTGGAAAAACCATAGCTTTGACCAGATGGACCTTTGTTGCAAAGTAATGTCTCTGATTTTGAATATGCTGTCTAGGTTGGTCATAACTTTTCTTCCAAGGAGCAAGTGTCTTTTAATTTCATGGCTGCAGTCACCATCTGCAGTGATTTTGGAGCTCCCCCAAAATAAAGTCCCTCACTGTTTCCACTGTTTCCTGATCTATTTGCCATGAAGTGATGGGACCAGATGCCATGATCTTAGTTTTCTGAATGTTGAGCTTTAAGCCAACTTTTTCACTCTCCTCTTTCACTTTTATCAAGAGGCTCTTTAGTTCTTCACTTTCTGCCATAAGGGTGGTGTCATCTGCATATCTGAGGTTATTGATATTTCTCCTGGCAATCTTGATTCCAGCTTGTGCTTCATCCACCCAGAATTTCTCATGATGTACTCTGCATATAAGTTAAATAAGCAGGATGACAATATACAGCCTTGACACACTCCTTTTCCTATTTGGAACCAGTCCATTGTTCTTTCTGATCTGCACACAGATTTCTCAAGAGGCAGGTCAGGAGGTCTGGTATTCCCATCTCTTCAAAATTTTCCACTGTTTGTTGTGGTCCACACAATCAAAGGCTTTGGCATAGTCAATAAAGCAGAAATAGATGTTTTTCTGGAACTCCCTTGCTTTTTCAATGATCCATCGGATGTTGGCAATTTTATCTCTGGTTCCTCTGCCTTTTCTAAACTCAGCTTGAACATCTGGAAGTTCACAGTTCACATACTGGTGAAGCCTGAATTGGAGAATTTTGAGCATTACTTTACTAGTGTGTGAGATGAGTGCAACTGTGCGGCAGTTGGAGCATTCTTTGGCATTGCCTTTCTTTGGGATTGGAATGAAAACTGACCTTTTCCAGTCCTGTGGTCACTGCTGAGTTTTCCAAATTTGCTGGCATATTGAGTGCAGCACTTTCACAGCATCATCTTTTAGTATCACTCACCCTGCTCTAGTTATAGCCTTGTTTCAATCCCTCCTCTTCTTTTTAAACTTTATGACAATTGTTTGCAAATAAGCTCCTTTCTGGACTTGGCTCAATATAATGAGACCTGGGAATATGCAGGATGTGCTGGATTTTGCAGAGAGCTTTTTCTCACTCTACCTACCCTCTTTGCCTTCTTTCTTTGAAATGAGTTCCCTGGCAGAGCATTCTTGATTGTCCTTTTCTCTCCTCTTGTTTGCTTCATGTTTCTTTTTCCAAGTACCATCTCCTAAATTTCTTGGTCTCAGCTTTCCAAGTTCTGTCATCTCAAAAAGCACCTCAATTCTTGTACTAATTTTAGACAACTAGGATGAAAGAGAAATTTGCTCTGCTTGTGAGAAATTTGCTTGTGCTTGAATCATGTCCATGCCCAGGGTAGACTAAGATGATTTTCTTAGAAGAGTGGACAGTGTGTATATGCCATGACACCGGCATGTTAGACTATCCTTGAGATACTGTGTTTATAAAAGAAAAATTATTACTTTTCTTTACTTCGGGTGGCCTTCACATTTATATTCCATTCTAGGTTTGTACAATAGACTGACATCATACTCTAATTACAATAGAGTAACTGAAGCTAAGTCGCTTCAGTTGTGTCCGAATCTTTATAATCCTGTGGACTCTATGTAGCCTGCCGAGCTCCTCTGTCCATGGGATTCTTCAGGCAAGAATACTAGAGTGGGTTGCCATGCCCTCCTCCAGGGGATCTTCCCAACAAAGGGATTGAACTCGTATCTCTTATGTCTCCTGCATTGACAGATGGGTTCTTTACTACTAGAGCCATCTGGGAAGCCTGGAGTAACATCATACATATTTTAAAATTATGTACATTAAAATACGCACAATGAAAGAAAGGAGGAAAGAAGAGAGAGGAGAGAAAATTTACATTTTGAAGGTAAAGCTCAGCCATTCTAAATGTGGATACGCCCCAGAGGGAGCACGGGAAGGGAGAGGTGAATCTATCATTTCCTTACAAAGCTGTGTCTATCGAAATGTACTTCATGAGCAATTTTAAGGCATTTTGGAGTAGTTTGTCTATGTTTAGTTTTTTCCTTACTTGTTGATTTAGAAACCAACCCCCCATTAGAGTCTATTCTACCAAAAGCAATGAATGATTATTACTATTGTGTTTTGTCAGAGTGTTTTTCAATTGTTTAACTCATTTGAATTCTCTTTACCCAATCAAACTGATCATCTTTGAAAGAAAATGTGAGGTCATAGTTATCACACAATATTGCACTTAAACTTTTCTCCTCAGGGTTTGCAGCAGAGGTAGATCAAGGCTGTGGGCTCCATAGGTTGACTTGCCAGGTTCAAACTCTAACTCTGCCACTTATTACTGAGTGACTTTGTGTAAGTTACTGCACTCAGTTGTTTTTTTTCTCTCATCTGTAGCATGAGGATAATGCTAAACCTAACCCCTTAGGGTTATTGAAAGGATTAAATGAAATAATGCAGATAATGTGCTTTGCCCAGTACCCGGTGTTTAGTAGGAATTCAGTAAATCTTAGCTGTGATGATAATAGTTTGGGATTGCATGACTGCATGGTGACCCTGCAGTTTGAGGAGTTGCCACTAAAAATAGTGACTTCTGACTATGGTGGTAAGATCCAGTCAGGCTTTCTTCTAACAGACATGTGGTAGCATATCATTCCAGTAAGTTATGAGTTTTTTTTTTTTCATAATATTATGTTTACTAAGTTTACAGACCTGTCCTAAGGACCACGAAGAAAATGTGATATACTTGGAGCAAAATGGTATAAAATAAACTTAAGTAAAGTCTGGGTCCCTTTTTAATTTCCACTAACAGTAACTACATTTTAGTTCCTTGTCCTATTTCCAGGTGTTAATGAAAGATAATCTTCCATCATTAACAAACTTGCTTTGCGTGTTTAAAACACTAGCCTTGGCACTGGTGCTCACAGGTCTTAGCAGCTTGGCAAAAAGACCATAAGAGCAGTTTCCTCCTATTTTCAGTTTTCTTATTCTCTTCCCTAGTGGGTGCTCAGTCCTCATTCTAGAATTTCTTAGGGGGAAAAAAAAATCTCATCACCCTTCCGATTATTTTATTTTTCTTCTCTTGGCAAAAACTTACAGGGTAAGATAAAAAAAGAATTGTGACCATATTGTGCACATACCCTTTTCTAATCAGGGGTTTCCTTGGTAGTTGGTTTTGCAGCCTTCAGCTGAGAAATTCCCCAGCTTCTACAACTCCTTTCTAATCATTGCTTAATGTCATTAAAATTTGATTCTCTAGAGCAGAGGCTGGCAAACTATGGCCCACAACCCTGATGCCTGTGTTTGTAAATAAAGTTTTATTGGAACACAGCCACGCACATTTGTTTACCTATTGTGTGTGGCTGCCCTCCTGCTATAACAGCAGAGTGGGGTAGTTGCCATGGAGACCAGATGGTTCAAAAGCCTAAAATATTGACTGTCTCGCCCTTCCAGAGAGTTTGCAGACCCGCTGCTCTAGAGCATCTATAGCCTTCAGTTTGTATTAATTATTTATTGTCAAATAACAAATTACCCCAAAATTCAGCAGGTTAAGGCAAGAGATATTATTTCCCAGTTATCTGTGGGTCAAGAATACAGGAGTGGCTTTAACAGGGTGGTTCTATGTCAGGGTTTCTCATGAAGTTGCAGTTAAGACATCAGCCAAGACTCCAGCAATCTGAAGGCTTGACTGGAGCCGAAGGCTGGAGCTTCCAAGAGGGTTTCCTCACGTGGCCATTAGTAGAAGGCCCGGTTCCTTGCTAGTTGCTGGCAGGAGGTATCAGTTCCTTACCACGTGGACCTCTGCACAGGGTTACTTGAGTGTCCTCACAACATAGCAATCAACTTTCTTCCAGCAAGTGATCTGAGGGCAAGGAGAAGACTGTAACATCTTTTATGGTCTAGTGTCAGGATTCACACACCCTTATTTGCATATTATTCTATTTATTAGAAGGAAGTTACTAAGTTCAGTCCATACTCAGAAGAAAATTAAGCTTCATCTTTTATTTTTAGTTATTTATTTTTTGGAGCTTTGAGGTATTTTATGATAAAAAGCTGGTACCCATGTACACAAATGAATAAGAACTTAAAATTCATCATACATTTACTTCATTTTCTAGCTTGAGTTTCTAGTAAATCTTTAGTTTCATTGATTTTGACTGCTATCTAAGGAGATCCTGTCTTGTCTGGGTGATTTAAATGCACAATTCATTGATGAGCATCTCTTATTTTTTCTTTATTGGCAGTAGGACTTAAACCTAGTATTAATGCTGCTTCCCATTTTGTCACTTTGCATTCAAACTCATCTCTGTAATGGTCACTAGTAAAGGCAGACTTGGATAGACTGTGAAAAATCTGTTTTACTTGAGAGTCCATATGCCTCACGGCTTGCAAAACATAACAACCTGCACAATGGTCAGTCTAACTGCTACCACTATATTGGCCATAGTTCCAGCTCAGCTCCCCTGCTTCCTCAGAGACTGTGGTTCATTCCAGCCAGAGGCCACAGCCACCAATTCCACACCTCTATCAGAAAGCAACGTGGCCACCACCAGCAAGCACAAATTGCCCACACATGGGTGCCCCAGGGATTCAGCTTCATCTAGTAAAGGAAAACATATAAAAGAATTTAAGGACATATTTTCAAACCACCATCCTTAATTCCAATCCATTTTTTTTCCTGTGAATCTTGGACTTTTTTTTTATTTTTAATTGGAGGATAATTGCTTTACAGTGTTGCGTTGGTTTCTGCCATACAATAACGTGAATCAACTATAAGTACACATATGTCCCCTCCCTCTTGAACCTATCTCCAATTACCCCCCATCCCTCTAGGTAGTCACAGGGCACCACCAACCCCTTTTTTAAGGAGTTGTGTTTTTTTTAAGGCCTACAAGAGGATTAAACTTTTCCTGTAAAGGACCAGTTAGTAAATATTTTTGGCTTTGTGGGGTATAAGATCTTTGTTACAACTGTTCAGCTCTGTATAAGGAAAGTAGCCTAGGGACTTTCTCTGGTGGTCCAGTGGCTAAGACTCCACGCTCCCGATGCAGGGGGCCTGGGTTCCATCTCTGGTTGGAGAACTAGATCTCACATGCCACAATTAAGAGTTCACATGCCACCACTCAAAATCCCTCGTGCTGCAACAAAGATTCAAGATCCCCAGTGCCAAAACTAAGACCCGGCACTTCGCTGCACCCAGATAAATAAATAAGCATTTTTTTAAAAAAGGAAAGTAAACTAGACAATAGATAAATGAATGGGCATGTCTGTGTTCTAATTAAATTTTATTTACAAAAATAGGCAAGGAGTTGGATTTGGCTGATGGGCTGTAGTTTGCCATCCTCTGGTCCAGAAGATTCTTCTTCAAGAACACAAACCAAAAAGTTGACTCATGTGGCAGACATTTTTTTTTTCATTTTATTCTTCTATTTTTTAAAAAATATGGAACACTTCATGAATTTGCATGTCATCCTTGCCCGGGGGGGCCATGCTAATCTCTGTAGCCTTTCAATTTTAGTATATATGCTGCTGAAGTGAGCACGAAGACATACAATTTTAAGCTGGGGATCTGTGCATCTTGGACCCTTCTCAACCAAGTCATAAACTCCTCCAGGATAAAAATCATGACATATAGTTCTTTTTATTCTCCTTCAGCATTCAATAAGGTTCTGAGCATGTAGTTGCTATCTGATTAATAATTGTTTATCATTTAATGGATTCATAGTATTCTATTATATGACTATTCTATAATACTTAAGTAATTCTTACTACTCTTTGTTGGTACAAACACTCTGCAGTAAATATGGTTCTGCATGCATATTTGTACACACATATGAGTATATTCTAGGACAGATTCCTAGAAGTATAATTAATTGAAAGATGAAAGTGAAGTCGCTCAAGTCAAAGATCATGTGTACTCTTAATATGACAAAAAAGAATTTCAAATTAATGTTAGTGTGTATTTTATTTCATATAATAAATGCACAATATTTCAGGACAAAATAAAGATCTATAAGGTGCTTTGAACTTTATAGACTTGTATTTCCTATGCGATCTTCATAGAAACCTGTTAAGCTCTTTCTATGTCAAGTAGTACAATTGAATGCTGATGACCAATGTATATTGTTAGGTGGTGTTTATAGATCATAGAGCAGGCAGAAATGAAATGTTTCCTATTTTCATGTTTTCAGAGAACCTCATAGAACTTTTAGACTTCCCAGAACATAACATTGAAATTGCCACTAGCACTGCCCTTGCTACATCAAAATTCCTTTCCTGAAAGTCCTTAAAACACAAATCTATTCAGGAGACAGTATATCCCCTCATCTCCCTATCACGTCAGTGTATCCTATGGAAAGGGCCAAAGGATTGGCCTTGCATCAATGGACCATGAAAGGATGACATTTTAAAAAGTCATTTTCAATTAAAAGAACTTGAAGAGGAGAAGAAGGGACCAAATTGTATTGAGTGCTTACTAAGTATCAGATTCTTTAACAGGAAGTTAAAGTGAATATTATTAATCTGTCTTTCAGAGATGAAGAAATACGCTCCAGAGGATCTATTGACTTTATTGACCAGTCAAGATTAATTTGAATTGAGATCTTTCTAACACCAAAGTTGTGTCCACTATATGATGCTCCCGCCCAGTATGCTCAGAGTGTATTGATATTCTCACGCTACAAACATACAAGACCTCAGACCACTGATTTCCTGAGCCTGGCCTTATGACACAAATCAGCTTCAGGAAAATTTCAGCCTTTGCTCTGTCCAAGAATAAAGCAGGAGCTGTCCATCTGAAAGCAGACTGTTCAGCAGGTAAAAGGAAGCCAGCAGAAAATAGGGTAACCAGAAGTAGTTACCTTGACCTAGAGTGGAGAGAAATGGAATGACTTAATTTAGTCATATTGTCTCGTCATTATGCTAATTAGAGGAAATAAAAAAGGAAGAGAAGGCAAATGGAAAGGAAAAGAATGGTGGTTAGGGGAATACCTGAGAGAAATAAACTGATTGCTATTTATGGTTCCAATGAGGTAAAACCAAAACCGAAACTTCTTTGCACTGCCTGTTTATGACTTGACTTTGGGGGGAAAATTATTTTACTGTATTTCAGCTTGTCTACCTAATAAATATTGGAAACAAACTTTACAATTTTATAACTACTTCTCTCCCTGTGCTTGGAGATTGTTCCTGGATTGTATTTCTTCCAAATACAGAATATAAATGAACATATATATTATAATACAATAAAATAGCTAGAGTCAAATTTCACTCATGTGGACTCTAAATTCAGAATTTATTTTAAAAAAATCAGTCATAGGTTGCGCTGAAATTTATGTTATTGGGAGTATAGATTTTTAAAAAAACAATGAAGTCATTGAAAAACACAAGTGGTGATTGTCAACTCATTTAAGAGAATTAATTACCTGTAAATAATGTAACACCTATTGTATATTTACTGCTTCTGTCTGAATTCAGGACAAAAAAAAGTTGAATTTATTCAGTAAAGAAATTCTTGTTTATATGGCATTCCACAACTGAATTAACCCCTAAGGGGCTACTATGAAAAGTGATTGTGAAAGTTGCTTAGTCATATCCGACTCTTTGTGACCCCATGGACTATACAGTCCATGGAATTCTCCAGGCCAGAATACTGAAGTGGGTAACCTTTCCCTTCTCCAAGGGATCTCCCCAAGCCAGGGATTGAACCCAGGTTTCCCGCTTTGCAGGAAGATTCTTCACCAGCTGAGCCACATGCGAAGCCCTCTACTATACAAACTTAGATTGACTTTTTGGGAATGTTGAAAGTAAGAGGTTAAAAATTAATTTTTGGAAGGAAGGGTTAAGCTAAAAGAAAGTAGAGAATTAGGGTCTAGAAATTGGAATCGACATGTAAGAGGCTTTTTGGTGACATCCAGAGGTTAGCTCTGGTAGTGTGGTGTGGATGGAAGCAAATTTTCAGGGATTTTCAGGAATGACTAAGTGGTAAGTAAATGGAGCATTGTAGAGAACATACATCCCAAATATTTGGCAGGGGAATGAAGGAGAAAAAGGATAGTGATGATGGGGGATGGACGATAATGGGAAGTGAAGTGAAGTCGCTCAGTCGTGTCCAACTCTTTGTGACCCCATGGACTGTAGCTTCCCAGGCTCCTCCATCCATGGGATTTTCCAGGCAAGAATACTGGAGTGCTTTGCCATTTCCTTCTCCAGGAGATCTTCCAGACCCAGGGACTGAACCCAGGTCTCCCGCATTGTAGGCAGACACTTTACCGTCTGAACCACCAGGGAAGTAAATGGAGATTTTTGCAAAAAGTGGGAGACTTCTGCATGATGGTAGGCAGAAAAAGATTGTTCTAGAAAGGAATGGGATTAAAATACTGGGTAGAAATGAGGAAATTAATAAATTAGACTTTATAAGAGAGACAAAATTCTGCTCTTTAAAAGACAGTCTAAGAAAACGAGAAGACAAGGCACACAGTAGGAAGAAGCATTTGCAAATTGCAGATCTGATAAAGTATTGGTAAACTGAATACGTAAAAGACTCACTAAACTCAATAATAAGAAAACAATCCAAAAAAGAAAAAAAATGGGCAGCAGATTTAAACAGACACTTTACAGGAGAAGATACACAGATGGCAAACAAGTACCTGAAAAGATGCTCGAGACAATTAGTCATTAGGAAACTGCAAACTAAAATGACAATGAGACATCACTACATACTTAGTAGAATGGCTTAAAAAATAAATGAACAACTGATGTCAAATGCTGGTAGGGATGCAAAATAACTGGAACTCTCGTACATTGGTTTTGGGAATGCAAAATGGTGCAGCCACTCTGGTAATTTCCTATAAAGATAAACATGCATATATTCTATGTTATAACAGTCCCATTCCGAGGTATTTATTCAAAACAAATGAAAACTTACATCCACAGAAAAAACTCTATGGGAATCTGAAATATATATATATAATATATATATAGCTGAATCACTTTTCTATATACCTGAAACTAACACAATATTGTGAACCAATTATACTTCATTAAAAAACCTCTGAGGAGATGTTTATAGCAGTTTTGTCCATAGTTTACAAAAGCTGGAAACATGCCAAATGTCCATTAAGATGAAACAGATTGTGGTACACCTCTACAATGGATTCAGTTCAGTAATAAAAAAGGAACAAACTACTGATACATGCAGCACCATTATTACACTCAGAGAAAGAAGCCAGATTCGAAAGACTACATATTGTATGATTCCATTTATACAACGTTTGGGAAAAGGGAAACTATAGGGATCGAAATGCAATCAGCAGTGGCAAGGGGGCTGAGGTAGGGGAGGTACAAAGAAGTGTGACAGAACTTTTCAGGGTGATAGAAATATGATATATCTTGATTGTCACAATTGTTACATGACAGCACAAGTTTGCCAAAATTCATAGAACCTTGTATCACAAAAGGATGAATTTTACTATATATAAATTATATCTCAATGAACTTGAAAAACAAATTTAAATGGCTGGGTAGAGAATAGTTTCTGGGCGAAAGTAGGAATACTTGAGCTGCACGGTTTTTCTTGCTTTCAAGATTTGCATACATGTTTCCTTCACATACGGAGCCTCCCTCTTTCCTTTTTTTCCTGAGTAACTCCTTATTATCCTTTGCATTTCAGTAAAGCATCACTTCCCCGCCCCCAGAAAACCTTCCCTGACCCCAAGACTAGGTTAACTTTTCCTGTTATGAGTTCCTAATAACATGCTTATCGAATCCCTGTGGCATGTAGTGTATCATACTCTATTGCAATTGCTTATTTAATCGTTTCTCCCCTTTTGTGCTGTAGACTCTGACAGCAGAAATAGCATCCATCTTAGTTAATTATTGTGTCCTTATATTTAGCACAGAGCCAGGAAAAATGCTTATTGAATAATATAAAGCAGAAGGTTTAGAATGGCTCAAGGAGAAGTTGAATACTAAATTGATAAGTGATGAAAAAGATGTAAGTTACTCCCAAAACTATGTCTCCATTTCTGACCTCATACCTATGTTCTACTACCATAATTCAGATTGTCTATGTGATATCTTCACAGAGATGCCCCACTGTTGTTTTAGCCTTAATATATATTTCTAAGCAGAAGTAATTTTCTCCCTCCTCAATTTCATTCAAATTGAATTATTCTCCCAATTATTCTATTTCTGTCAAGTGGTATCTCTATCTTATAGTCTTCCAAAAGGGAAACCTAATTACATTTAACATCTCCTTCTATTTGCCCTCTCATCTAATTTGATCTGAAAAATGTTCAGTCCTTCTTTTGAAATAATTCTCATTCACATTTACATTTTTTTAAACTCCCACTGCTATTCTTATACAGTCAAATATAATCAGAGAGGTAGATACCAAACAAGAAAACATATATTCAAATATGTAATTATGACCTGAGATAAGTACATAGAGGAAACATAAACAGGGATGTTACAGAGAATTATGGGATGAGGAGGACCTAATCCATGTAGAGTGGCAAAAGAGCACTTCTTTGAGAAGATAACATTTAAGCCAAGAAAAATGAGAGAGAGAGCCAGCAATAGGGAGAATAGAAAGGAGACCATACTGAACTGAAGGAGAAGAACATGCATAGGATTTGAGGTATGGGAAAAAATTGGAGTTCAATGATAGCATGTTTGGAAACTGAGAAAAGATTATAGCTGGAGGGCAGTGAGCAAGGGGGAGGAGTGACAGATAGGAGGTTAGGGAAGCAGGCAGGGACCAGATCATGTGAAGTGTTGGCAAAGGATTTGGATATTATTCCTTCTAATGTGAAGCTACTGAAGAGTTTTTATCGAGAAGTTATGGTAAGCAAGAAAATTGTTAAACATGTGAACATATCTAAATAAGCATTTATCGTAAATGACATTAACCATGATATTAAAGTCTAGATTGAGAAGATGTTACAACTAAAATACTAGATAGCAACAGTGAGCAGAATAGGAGGAAAAGTCATTGGAGATAAAGTTTTAATAAATTAACTTTAGACTTTCTAATGTTCCTGTTAAAAATGTGAGAATAATTACCAAAAGGATAGAAATATAAAGGCTGTAAATCAATAAAGGTAAAGAAAGAGGAATAAATAAAACTGAAATTATCCAATAAAAGGCATGCAAGGAGCAAAAAGAGTTAAAATGCATTATAAATAAAAAACACACCACAGAATTGTAGAAATGAGTCCAAATATGTCAATAATTTAAGTTCAGTTCATATATACATTAATCTTGTCAGTTAAAATCATAACTACTTATATTAGATAACAAGGAAAAAAATTTGGCTGTACGTATTTACCATTCAGTTCAGTTCCGTTCAGTCGCTCAGTCGTGTGCGACTCTTTGCGACCCCGTGAATCGCAGCACGCCAGGCCTCCCTGTCCATCACTAATTCCCGGAGTTCACTCAGACTCAAGTGCATCGAGTCGGTGATGCCATCCAGCCATCGAATACATAAAGGCATAGAAATGTTGAAAGCCAATGAGTGGAAAAAATACATGATGGGCAGATATTTCCCAAAAGAATGCTAGTGCAGTGATACTAATGCCAGACAGAACAGACCTTAAGGTAGAAAGTATTTTAAGAATAAACTGATTTAAAAAGTAATAAAAAATAACTTACCAAGGAGATATAGCAATTCTGAATCTATATGTGAACTTACAATTTATCTTCAACAGATATAAAGCAAAAATATCATTGACAGAATTTTAAGAAGTAAATTTTAAATTACAGTGGGAAAGTTGTTTTTTTAAACTACATTTCCTACAGAACAGAAGTAGCAGACAACATATTAATAAGGATACAGAGGACATGAACAACACCTAGCAAGATTTATTTCATGGATGTAGTCAGAATCCTTTACCTAACAGATATTACATGTTCTTTTTAAGTACACATGGAAAACTTACAACATTTAACTGCAAAGCCAGTCTCTGCCATTTCTGCAGAGAAATAGCAAAATAACTGACATCATATGGACTACATTCTTTTTTTACTATAACAAAACTAGAAAATCAATAACAAAAAGTCCCACACCCCAAAATAGAGTGACTTTTAGTTTCTGCCTTAAGCACATAGATAGATGGTAATAGTGCCATTACTGAGATGGGAAAGCCTGAAAGAGGAAAATGTTTTTAAGCTGAGTGGAAATGGGTCAGAGGAAAGATGAAATCAGTTCAGAGATGTCTGGCCAACCTAACACCTAGTGAGGTATTGGGACAGATGTACCTCAACTGATTCACCAGCCATAGATTTAATGTGTCTGCTGTGACCACACTTCTTTTCAAAGAACCTGTTTCTATTTTGGGAATTTGTAAATTTGAGTTTGAAATGTACTTAAATTAATACTGTCAATTAATTGGTTATACTGCCATCTAGTGGTATACTTTAGGATTAGCAAAAGATGTGATTTTGTTTATTAGATGAACTCACTTACACTTAAAAAAAAAAGAAAGCAAGGATTGGTTGTGTTGTTCACAATATTGCCATTATCATGTCTATATTATGCATCTTTTTCCATATCCCAAAGTATCAGTATTGCCTTTATATTAAACTATTAATATTGCAAAAGATTTCTCCCCAAACAAAAAAAGCTGAATACACAAAAATTACACAAAAGCTAATATCTGTTGAGTGCTTATTATATGTTAGGCACCACTGTAAGTTCTTTACATGAGCATATCATCTAATATTCACAGCATCTATGTAAATACTGTTATGTCTGACTTGAGGGAATTGAGGGATAGAAGGATAAGTAATTTACTCAAAAGCTACATGGCTAGTAAAGCACAGAGCTGAGACTTGGATATAGGTAATACAGTTCTACAGCTCTTCAGCTTAACCATTATAAACATGGTTTAAACCAGGAAAAATTGAATATAGTCTAAATGTTTAACAATAAGGAAATGGCCCAGTATACTGTAGAGTGTCAGTTTGATAGAATGTTATGCAGACATTTAAAAAGATAGATTAAAAGGTTATGTAATAACATGGGAAACTATAATGTGAAAAGTCCAGCCAATGTTATGCATACAGTATGAGTTATACATCTATATGTGACACTCTATATGTTTTTTATTTTATAAGTTTTAAAAAACTTATTTGGAAATAATTTCAAACTTATAAGAAGTTACAAAATTTAAAGTAGTACAAGGAACATTCATATACTCTTTACACAAAGAGTCACCTATTGTAATTTTATCTCCTTTGCTTTGTCATTTATTCTCTCCACACACACACATGTTGTTGTTGTTGTTCACTCGCTAAGTTGTGTCTGACTCTGCAGTCCTATGGATTGCAACACGCCAGGCCTCCCTGTCCCTCACTATCTCCCAGAGTTTGTCCAAGTTCATTTCTATTGAGTCAGTGATGCTATCCAACCATCTCATTCTCTGCTGCCCTCTTCTTTTGCCTTCAACCTTTCCCAGCATCAGGGTCTTTTCTGGTGAGTCGGCTCTTCAGAAGCTTCAGCTTCAGCATCAGTCCTTCCAATGGATATTCAAGGTTGATTTCCTGTAGGAGGGACTGGTTTGATCTCCTTACTGTCTAAGGAGACAATTTTTTTCCTGAGCCATTTGAGGTAAGTTACATACATCATAGTTTTTACCCTTAAATACTTCAGCATATATTTCTGCAAAATAAGGCTTTGCTCTATAGATAATAACTTCATAAATTTACATTGATGGAATACTTTTATCTAATTTATGGTCTATGTTTCACATTTTAAAATTAATCTAATACTGTTCTTTATAGGTTTTTCTCCTCCTAGGACAGGTTCAATTTTAGGGTCAGTTTTTATGCAACAGTATTTAGCTGCCATGTCTCTTCAGCTGCCTTAAATCTGGAACATTTCCCAGCTTTTCTTTGTCTTTTTTGACATTGACATTTTTCAAGAATATAACTTGTCCATGCCTCCATTTAAAAAAAAATAGAACGCCTTTTGTTTTCTGTTTGTCTGATGTTTCCTCATGATTATTATATACTTGTAGTAGGGATCCCGCATAGATGATGTTGTAACCTTCTCGGGATACTACAGCTGGAGGCACATGATGTCCATCTGTCCCTCACAGGTAATACCGCATTAATTTTGACCATGAAGTCAAGGTGGTACCCACTTTCTCCACTGTATAATTATCTTTTAATTTTTTTGCCTTGCAACTAATAAAAAGTAGAGGGTGGAGATAATTTAAGACCATGCAAATATCCTATTCTTCACCAAAAATTTCTCTTGGATTTAGCATCTATTGATGAATCTTGCTTGAATCTACCATGAACGTTGCCAAATGATTTTCCATCTAGCACCCTATCCACATTTACCACTTGTCTCCCACAGGGCTGCGTTACGACTTTCATGAGCCCTATGCTCTTTCACCTTCATGGGTCCCTCACTCCATAAAAATTTAATTTCATATATTTTACTACTGTGTTGGTATAAAATATGATCCAAGCTGGATTTGTCATTACATTTATTTTTCTTTTGGTTTCTTTTAAAAGAAACAAAAAACGGCCTTTAAAAGTATGATGGGATTTAGACACTTGTCTAATGGATAAGTTGACTTTGGGCCCTCAGTAGTTTGCTCTAAGCAAGAGATTTCCCTCCTCCCCCATTTATTTATCTATCTCCAAGTTCGATCCCTGGGTCAGGAAGATATCCTGGAGTAGGAAATGGCATCTCACTCCAGTATTTTTGCCGGGAAGATCCCATAAACAGAGGAGCCTGGTGGGCTTCAGTCCATGGGGTTGCAAAGAGTTGGACACGACTGAAGTGACTTAGCACACTCTCCTATCTATCTGTCTGTTGATATCTATCATCTATCCATGATTGTGGACTCATGGATTGCTATTTTTTTCAGTGATCTATATAGTTCATTATTGTTTTTACTTAGTTTGGTCCTCAAATTGTCCCAAATTTGGTCCATGGGAGCCTCTTCAAGTTGGCCACCATGTCCTTGCAAAGTGTTCCCATAACCTTCTAGCACTTACTATCTGGCATAACAAGATGCTCCAATTATATTAATACTTACATTGTCCCAGCCCTGGAATCAGTCATTTCTCAAAGGAGTTCAGGTTCCTTTCAGTGAGGAATGGTATTAGAAGCCAAAGTCTGGTAACCAGACATGTTCATTTCTATTTGGTTGTATTTGTTTCTTTGGCTATTTTTCCCTTTGAACAGCCAGAGCTAGGAAATATAGGCATGTATAGATACACACAGGGCTTCCCAAGTGCTCAGTGGTAAAGAATCCACCTACTAATGCAGGGCTTGATCCTGCATTATTGTGTTTACTTAGTTTGGTGCTGGGTGGGTTCGATCCACCTAATGGATTGGATCCCTGGGTCGGGAAGATTCCGTGGAGAAGGGCATGGCGAACCCACTCAAGTATTCTTCCTGGGAAATCCTGTGGACTTCCTGAGAAATCCTGAGAATTACCTCCAGAAAAGCCTGGCAGGCTACAGTCCATAGGGTTGCAAAGAATCGGACACAACTGAGCATGTACGCACGCACATATACTCACCCGTATATGTGTGTGTGTGTATCCAGGGAACAGACATAAACATGTATACACACATATTCATGTTTGTAATAATGAGTTCACACCAGTTTCTCTAATTCTAACCTATCTCCACAAGATTCTTGCCTTCCCTATTCTATACTTACATATCCCTTCTTCCACAGTGAGAAACTTGGTTCCCAACAATTTGTTCGATCTTAGGTTACATCTAAAATAATTTCAGAATTGCTTTGCCTATACCACTATAATTAACAATCCTACTAAAAAGAATTCAAGATTTGTTTGCACTTTTCTCTCTCCCCCCCTCTTCAAAGCTTAGGATATACTGTGTCCATAAGTTCCTTGGATTAGTTATTTTTTTAATTTTATTCCCATTTAGTGTTATTGAGGTATTCATTTGAAATAAATTGTGTTCATTTGTTTGCTTGGCTTTTGGTTTTAGTTTTTCCTCCCCTCTCATTGATTTATTTTTGAGTATGTAGGCTATTAACTTGCTTTCAAAAGTCAAAGCTATATAAAAATTTACTCTCAGAGAAGGGTGACTCCTTTCCATTTATTTCCCTCAGCCTTATTCCTTATAGGAAACACATTTTGTTGTTTTTTGGTTTATTTTTCATATGTTTCTTTTTGTGATGATAATACATATTTTCTTGTTTTTCCCTTTTTTCTTACACAAAACATAGCATATTATATGTGCTCTTTTGCATTTTGCTTTTTTCATTTAATATCTCCTGGAAATCATTTCATGCCAGTTCTTCTGTAGATCTTGCTCATTCTTTACAGCTGCATTGCATGGGTGCACTATTGTTTATTCAAACAAGTTCCTTCACTTAGATATTTAAGGAGTTTCCAATATCTTGAAATTACAAATAATTCTATAATGTATAATCTTGTTCATGTGTGTTTTTATCAGAGGTGTGACTTCAGGATAAATTTCTGCAAATGGGATTGCTATGTTAAAGGGTTAATTTGCATGTAGTTTTGCCATATTCCCTACAGCAATGTATGAGAGTATCTGTTTTATTGCACCCAACAGAGTGCACTGTCAAGCTTTTGATTGTTTTGTGACTCGAACAAAAAATGATATCTCAATATGCTTTAATAGTTGACTTTGCTCTTATCATGAATGAAGTTGGATAGGTTTTTATATGTTTAAAAACGATATATCTCTTTGTGAATTGCCTATTCATGCATTTTGCACATTTTTTCTACAGGAAATCTTCTGTATTTTCACTGTTTAATACAGTAGCCTCTAGTCACTTATGGTACTTGAGCACTTGAAATGTGGCAAGGACAAATGAGGGACAGATTTTTTAATTTATTTATTAATTTTCGTTGCTTACAATGAAAATGTAGACCGCCACATGTAGGTAGTGGCCCCCCTGCTGGATAGCACAGCACAAAATCTCACCTCCTTTTCTCTAGAAACTGAAAAAATCAAGCTGTAATATCATGATTTGCTAATGATCCTATCATTGACCTATCTTTCAGTGTTTACTTGTAATTTGATTAGTGTCTGTATCCTTCATCAGATCACAAACTCGTCAGGGCAAGGGCCTGTGTTTGTTTTTTTCTCACTTTTATGTTGTGCTCAGCACCTAGTCCAGTTGTTATTGTTGTTCAGTTGCTTAGTTGTGTCCGACTCTTGCGACCCCGTGGACTGCAGCATGCCAGGCTTCCCTGTCCATCACCTATTCCCAGAGCTAGATCAAACTCACGTTCATCGAGTTGGAGATGTCATCCAACCATCTCATCCTCTGTTGCCTCCTTCTCCACCTGCCTTCAATCTTTCCCAGCACCAGGGTCTTTTCCAATGAGTCAGCTCTTTGCATCAGGTGGCCAAATTATTGGAGCTTCAGCTTCTGCAACAGTCCTTCCAGTGAATATTCAGGGTTGATTTCCTTTAGGATTGACTGGTTTGATCTCCTTGCTAGTCCAGTACCTAGAACATAATAGGTGCTCAGTTAAATGTATGAGCACATGAATGAATTACAAAGTATACTAACCTTTTGTATAAATGAGGACTCCACTATCTACTTACTGTGTGTGTGTGCATGTGTGTGCTTAAAAGAGTGAGACAGAGAGAGAGACAGAGAGGTTTCCAGAGACAAATCTAAAGATGTGGCGAGGGTACCAAGACCAGGTTATTCAAGAGAAATAAAATTGATTGCAAAATACTCTATAATCAGAAAATTGACTTTATTAATAATAATATTCTTCAGTATTAGGTTGGTGCAAATGTAACTGCAGTTTTGCATTGTTGAGGTTTGCTATTTGATATGGGAATACATTCTTAAATAATGTGGCTATGTTATACATCATTTTAATGCACATTTCCTGCTTTATGTTTTTTTGCTAATGACATTCCTTGCTGCTTATTTTATAGTTATTTGAGACCATGGAAATGATGTTAGACAAAAAGCAAATTCAAGAGATTTTCTTACTTGAGTTTAAAATGGGTCGTAAAGCAGGGGAGACGACTCACAACATCAACAACGCATTTGGCCCAGGAACTGCTAATAATCGTACAGTGCAGTGGTGGTTCAAGAAGTTTTGCAAAGGAGACGAGAGCCTTGAAGATGAGAAGCATAGTGACTGGCCTTCGGAAGTTGACAATGACTAACCAAGAGAATCATTGAAGCCAATTCTCTTACAACTACATGAGAAGTTGCTGAATATCTCAACATTGACCATTCTCTGGTCATTCAGCATTTGAAGTAAATTGGAAAGGTGAAAAAGCTCAATAAGTGCGTGCCTCATGAGCTGACCAAAAATCAAAAAAAATCATGGTCTTGAAGTGTAATCTTCTCTTATCTTTTACAACAACAAACCATTTCTCCATAGAATTGTGATGTGCAATGAAAAGTGGATTTTATATTGACAAGCAGCAATGATCAGCTCAGTGGCTGGCCTGAGAAGAAGTTCCAAAAGAAAGCACCAAAAAAATCAAGGTTACTGTTTGGTGGTCTGCTGCCCATCTGATCCACTACAGTTTTCTGAATCCCGGCAAAACCATTACATCTGAGAAGTACACTCAGTAAATAGATGAGATGCACCGAAAAACAGCAATGCCTGCAGCTGGCGTTGATCAACAGAAAGGGTCCAGTTCCTCTCCATGACAATGCTCAACTGCGTATCACACAACCAATGGTTCAAAAGTTGAAGAAATTGGGCTACAAAGTTTTGGCTCCTCTGCCATATTCACCTGACCTCTCGCCAGTCTACTACTGCTTCTTCAAGCATCTTGACAACTTTTTGTAAGGAACACTTCCACAACCAGCAGAAGGCAGAAAATGCTTTCCAAGAGTTTGTCAAATCCTAAAGCACAGAGTTTTATGCTACAAGAATAAACAAACATTTCTCATTGGCAATAATATGGTGATTTCAATGGTTCCTGTTTTGATTAATAGGATGTGTTTGAGCCTAGTTATAATGATTTAAAATTCACAGTCAGAAACCACAATTACGTTTGCACCAACCTAAAATACTCACTAAATGCCAGACAGTATCCTAAGCGCTTTTGTGAAGTGTTTTATATTATTTTCATAAAATGACTCTGTGGAATAAATACTATTATTATTCCCATTTTACAGATGGCATGGAGGAAAAGAGGAGTACCTTGCTCAAGGCCATATAGCTAGTAAGTAGTAGAGCAAGCATTAAATCTAAGCAATCTGACTTCAGAGCTTACCTTCTTAATCACAATGCTGTATTGCTTTCTGTTTGATTGTGTCCATCTGGTGACAGAAGCTTAATGACTCAGATGTCTGCATCAGGCTCTTGTCTACATTTAAGCTTCAGTAAGCCACCGTCTCCTGAAGGTTTAGGTCTCTTTCCAGTGGTGCAGGTGTAGAGAGACTGGGATAAGAGGATATGAAAATCTACACAGGATCCCTTTTCTCCAAAAGCCAAACAAATATTTCTGCCTCTAGGATTTTCTGCCTTGTACATAATAAAGGGAAAATAAAGCCTTTTCTTTGATAAAACAAAATACAAAATAATCAATCCTCCCCCCTCCTTCTCCAAACCTCTGGTCTGGTAAGAAAGATTAATGGAAGCTAAGTTACTATTGTCTTTTTGTGAATTAACTAGTTTTATTCAGCTTTCCCTCTCCCCTCCCTTCATCTCTATCACATATTTAGTGCTCTATTAGCTCAGTTCAGTTCAGTCTCTCAGTCGTGTCTGACTCTTTGCGACCCCATGGACAACAGCATGCCGGGCCTCCCTGTCCATCACCAACTCCCGGAGCTTACTCAAAGTCATGTCCAGTGAGTCGGTGATGCCATCCAACCATTTCATCCTCTGCCATCCCTTTCTCCTCCCACCTTCAATCTTTCCCAACATCAGGGTCTTTACAAATGAATCAGTTCTTCACATCAGGTGGCCAAAGTGCTGGAGTTTCAGCATCAGTCCTCCAAGGAATATTCAGGACTGATTTCCTTTAGGATAGACTGGTTGAATCTCCTTGCAGTCCAAGGGACTCTCAAGAGTCTTCTCCAACACCACAGTTCAGAAGCATCAATTCTTCACCATTCAGCTTTCTTTATAGTCCAACTCTCACATCCATACATGACTCCTGGAAAAACCATAGCTTTGACTAGATGGATCTTTGTTAGCAAAGTAATGTCTCTGATTTTGAATATGCTATCTAGGTTGGTCATAACTTCTCTTCCAAGGAGCAAGCGTCTTTTAATTTCATGGCTGTGGTCATCATCTGCAGTGATTTTGAAACCCCCCAAAATAAAGTCTGTCACTGTTTCCATTGTTTCCCCATCTATTTCCCCATCTTGTGCTCTACCTATTTCCCCATCTTGTGCTCTATGGTCCTATTTGGGCTTCCTTGGTGGCTTAGTGGTAAAGAAAAAAATGCACCTGCAATGCAGGAGATGTGTGTTTGATCCCTGGGTTGGGAAGATCCCTGGAGAAGGAAATGGCAACCCACTCCGGTATTCTTGCCAGGAAATTTCATGGACAGAGGAGCCCTCCAGGCTCCATATGGTCTCAAGAGTCTTAGTGACTAAACTACCACCACCAGGTAGTCCTATTTAGTTGATATTCCTAATGTTGATATATTTTTCTAACAGTTGTTTTTTTAATTGTTTCAGGTAAGGATATCTTATATTCCTGTGCTAGTTGCACTCTGCTTGCCTCAGACCCATTCCCATTCCTAGATTCATTCTCCATCCTTCCCTGTCCTGGCTTGAATGATATAGCACTGACCTCTATGGGTTACATCACCTGGGTTCCCCTACCCTCTGGCTTCAAATGGGTTGAGCAGAAGCTTGGCACAGGAGTGGGAATAAGAGAGGAAGAAAGAGAGATCAGGACATTTCTTCTCCCCTCTTTCTCCCTCCTTTGGTGCTATGTTCTTGCAGTAGCTGCCTGACAGCCTCTCCTACATGGCTCCAGCATTCACTGGGCTCCCAAAACACTTTCTCTATCTTGTCCCTGCATGTCTAGGCAGGGGAAGGTTTTAGCAAACTCTTTCTCGTCCCACGTTGCCTCCACATACTTGCTATATCCTGAACTGCCCACATCTTTGTAAATAGGCCTTTTTAAAAATTATTTTCAATGAACTCTTTTGAATAGAATGTTATTTCTTGCTTGGGACCCTGCCTGATACATTTCCCCTTTAAAAGTCTTTCAGAACTCTTAAAGGCATGGAAGAGGCCTGGACTTTCAAATAGGGATAGGATTAAATAGGCCTCAGGCAGACTGTCCTGCAAATTGGATCAGGAGATTTTATCCTTTGTTTCCAAGATTATTCTGGATAGAGAAACTCTGAATGTGACAAATGTGCGTACTGTGTTACATGTTCAGAGATGGTTCCTCAAACTCTTTTTACAGTTTGAATGAAATGACCTAGGATTATCCATTACCTTTGCCCTGCGACTCTGATTATCAAGAGACCTTGTGATCACTGAACTGATTTCCCAGATAACTTGATCCAGAGAAAAGGATACTCTGGAGGGTGGACAACCAATAATCCAGACCCTGAGAAAAGTAGAGTCTTCGCTTATATTAATCATGAAAAGAAAAAGAATACAGTTACGCACCTTTCCACTTCTACTATCTTTTTTCTTACTGGCTAGCATTTTGCATATATGTATCTTTTTTTTGCTTATGGCTTCAGCTCTGTATTAAAATGAAGTTGTCTATTACCCAGATCTATTAAAAAATATATATGTCTCGACTCTGGTATGTTATCCATATTCTAACTTCCTTCCTATTGTAATAGCTTTTCTTGTTGTTCCTGTTTAGTCACTAAGTCGTGTCTGACTCTTTGCAACCCCATGGACTGCAGCATGCCAGGCTTGCCTGTCCTTTACTATCTCCTGGAGGTTGCTCTAACTCACGTCCGTTATAATTGAACAATCACTTTTTCTGTCCAAGAGCAGCCCCTCTTCTTATGCTGTTATGTTCATCCTCTTTTGTCTTCTTTTGGCTTCCCTCTTCAGTTACCCTCTCTTCCCCCACAACAATTTCTTCCTTCTTATTGGAACATTCCTGTTAGCTTACAAGTATGCTCTAGCATCTCCTGGTTTAGAAAAACCCTCCCTCGACTCTACATCCTCCTCCAACTAGTGCTTCATTTTTTCTGCTTGTCTGCACAGCAGAACTTTTTGAAAAAGTTGTTTATACTGGCTGTCACCACTTCCTTACCTTTCACTGACTCCATTCTGGCTTCCTTCCAGGAAGCCATCACTCCACTGAAACAGCTTTAGTCAAGGTCATCAGTGACCTCCATGTTGTTGAATTCTTTGGCTCTTTCTCATCTTACTCAGACTCTTATAAACATTGGACACAGTTAACCAGTCTCTTAAAAAAGAAAAAAACAACTTTCTTCTCTTGACTTCCACGGCACCATTATCTCAATCTTCTTTCCTGTCTCCTTTTCTGTTCAACCTCTAAATGTTGAGTTGCCCCAGGGCTAAGTTCTAAACTTGCTCTATGCATATGTGGCTGTTGAGTACCTGAAATGTGACTAGTGTGAAATGAGACATGCTGTAAGCATAAAATACCCTCTAAGTTTCAAAGATTTGGCATGAAAATATATGTAAAATATCTAATAATTTTTATATTAGTGCATGTTGAAATAATATTTTAGATATATTGGACTTAATAAAATTAATTTTATCTGTTTCTTTTTACTTTTTTAATGTGGCTACTAGAAAACTCAAAAATTACATATGTGGCTCACATATATTTTATTGGGCCATGCTCTTCTAGATCCTCTTTCCCTATCAACTTCCTCTTTTCATCTTATCTAGTGCCATAGCTTTAAATTCCATCTCTATGTTGACTCCCAAATTTAGACTTCTAACTCTAACCTCTCATTTGAAGTCCAGACTTACATATCAGCTGAATATTGAATTTCCATTTGACTGTCTAAAGGGATCTCAATATTAATATGTCAAAAATGAAATTTTCTCTTTTCTCCAGCCCTATTATATTCCCTGCTGGTTCGTGTCTCAATCAATGGTGCCACCATCTGTCCAGTTGTTCAAACCAAAAATTGAGTCATCTTTGATCACTCTATTTTGTGTACCTACTTCATCTAATCTTCCAACAAGTCTTTCTGGTTCCACCTTCAAATAAGTTTTGAATTCCATCCATTCATCTTTACTGCTGCTACCCCAGTGTAAACCACTGTCATCTCCCACCCAGACCACTGTAACAGCTTCATAACTGCTCTAATTTGTTCCACTGTTTCCCCAATACAGTCTCTGCTTCATATCTCAGAATGATCTCTTTTAAATGTAAATCAGATCATGACATACCTCTACTTAAGTTTTTCATGACTTCTTATTGTTCAGTTCAGCTCAATTCAGTCGCTCAGTCGTGTCTGACTCTGTGCGACCCCATGAATCACAGCATGCCAGGCCTCCCCGTCCATCACCAACTCCCGGAGTTCACCCAGACTTACGTCCATCGAGTCAGTGATGCCATCCAGCCATCTCATCCTCTGTCGTCCCCTTCTCCTTCTGCCCTCAATCTCTCCCAGCATCAGAGTCTTTTCCAATGAGTCAACTCTTCGCATGAGGTGGCCAAAGTACTGGAGTTTCAGCTTTAGCATCATTCCTTCCAAAGAAATCCCAGGGCTGATCTCCTTCCGAATGGACTGGTTGGATCTCTTTGCAGTCCAAGGGACTCTACAGAGTCTTCTCCAACATCACAGTTCAAAAGCATCAATTCTTCAGCGCTCAGCTTTCTTCAGTCCAACTCTCACATCCATACATGACCACTGGAAAAACCCGACCTTTGTTGGCAAAGTAATGTCTCTGCTTAAATTGTTCATGACTTCTTATTGTACTTAGGGTAAAATCCAACCTACCATAGCTGGCAAAGCCCAGTATAAGTCTGATCCTTACTTATCTCTCTAACCTTATTCCATGCTACTGTTTCCCCTTCTTATAGTAATCTCCAACCTCATTGGCCTTCCTTCCAGACTTTGATGATGTCAAGTTGGCTATTGCCTCAAGCCCTTCCTCAGATGCTCTAATCCCAGAATTTTGTGTGTCTAACTTCTCTCCATCCTAAAGTTCTCAGCTCAAATATTGCCTGCTTAGACAGACCATCCTTGCAAGTAGTATTCTGTCCTAGTCACTTTCAATCTAAGCATACCACATACTCTCTTTCTTCCTTCCTCTTTTTTTTCTCTTAAATATTTTCTATATTTGTTTCCTTTCTAGTGTCTCTCTCCCTTGAAGAGTATAAGCTCTTTAAGAGCAGGAACCTCATGGGTCTTATTTGTATCTGCATTCTCAGCATCTGGTATGAAGCTTGGTCCAGAGTAGACACAAAAAATAGTTTCGAGTGATATATTGAAAAATTAATATTTAATCAAATAGATTTTTGAAAAGAATGAATTAACAAAACTATCTGGGGGGAATAAAAAGATTCATTTTGGGGTAAATAATATGGAATGATTTAGAAACTAAGGCATAACTTAAGGAGCTATTCCTTGGGTCTTAGTAGGTATTAATCCTTTAGTGTGATTGAGTTTTTCATGTTCAGAATATATTGAAGACCTAGCATTTGCAAAGCCTACTCTCTATGCCCTCAGAACTGGGAGAGCTGAGTGAACAGTGGAACACTGAGCCTGAGAGGCAAAGGGACGACATTAAAGAAGAGAAGTACAGGGGTCTGGGGGAGGCCTAGGTAGGTGCTAGTTCAACAGATAATAGATCCTAATTCTAATATTGCCTAGATTTTAACTCTAGCAGCAACAATGGGTATTATTTCTTTGCATCTAGGTCAGTATGCATAGTCAGTTTTCCATAAATACTTTTTGGTAGAATAAATAAATTTGTGAATTTTAAAGAAAACTCAGGAACAGTGAAGTCTTAAAATTTCTGACCTTGGATGATATTGGAAGAGTCTGGGAAGCAAATGAAGAATGCACATGAACTAGAAATTATGAGGTAGAAACAAGGTTGAACTGAACACTCAAAGGTACACTAGCCTGAGGATTTGGGAGTAAGAGGCTAATTTCTTCTCATCCTGCTTCACGCCCCCAGAGTTGAATCAACCTGAGTTCCTGTTGACCTCAGGAGAGAACTCCAAATACACAAATCAGGAAAACAGAGAGGAAAATCTTTGATTGTTAAACAGCAAAAACATTCAGTTTGAAAGACATCTCACTTTTTCTCAATCAAAATTAGAAAGGCTATGATGCAGAAAAGAAAACAAATGCTGGTGTGAATCACGAGCGTATTATCTGATCACAAAGATACAGGATAGATATATCTGTGTCCAGATTGTGCTTGTGCTGTGGTCTATTTTAGGGAGCTTCTGGATTTGAATCTAAAATTGATATCTGGAAAAGAGATAATAATTTGTGCTCACACAGCGCTTTTCACTCAAAGGTCTCAAAGCACTTTGCAAAGAAATAAGTATTATTATCCCAGATGGAACAATGCAGACAGAGGGGCTGCTGACCTCTTCAGCAAACTGGAGAGTATAAACCCTTGGACTCCTGATGCAGCCCTAGGCTATAAATTACTGAATCATGTCCTCTCTTGATTGGAAGCTGGGACTACCAATGATGTGACTTTTAAATAAATAAATAAATGTAGTAGAATATCAGGCTCTATGTTTAAGAATTTTAGCGTGCGTTCAAATATATGAAAATGAGTGGTTTTAAAACTGTTGAATTGGGGGTAAAATATAGCTACTGAAAGTAAGAAAATGGTTATTCTAGTCTGACCAATACTAGTTAATGTGTGCTAAGCATTATTCTGAGGCTTCCCAGGGAGCACAAGTGGTAAAGAACCTACCCGGCTAATGCAGGAGAATGTGGGTTCAATCCCTGGTTTGGGCAGATCCTCTGGAGGAAGTCATGGCCACCCACTCCAGTATTCTTCCTTGGAGAAGTCCATGGATGGAGAAGCCTATGGATGGAGGACCCTGGCGGGCTACAGCCCATGGAGTCACAAAGAGTTGGACTCAACTGAAGCAACTTAGCATGCAAGCATTATTCTAAGTGTGCTATATATACTTTTATTTAATACTTACAACAATTTCTTAATTAAAGTATAATTGACATGTGACATTATATTAGTTTCAGGTGTACACTGTAATTCGACATTTGTATACATTGAGAAATGATCACCACAATGTCTAGTTACCATCTGTCACCACACAAAGTTACAAAACATTTTTTCTTATGTTGAGAACTGTTCAGATTTACTTTCTTAGCCATGTTTAAATTTGCTATATAATTTTTTTGACTATAAGACTCACAGCACTTTTAATGAGGTAGGAACTATTATCACTTTAGGCATTTACCAACTGACTAGATCAACATGTCAGTTAAGTAAGTGGCATGAGATTTCCCTGGTGGTCCAGTGGTTAAAAATCCCCCTGCCAATGTAGGGGATATGGGTTCGATCCCTGGTCTGGGAGCTAAGACCCCAGATACTGTGGGGCAACTAAGCCTGTGTACCACAACTACCGAGCCTGCAACCCTAGGGCTTGTGAGCCGCAACTAGAGAAAGCCTGAGTGTGCAGCAATGAAGACCCAGCACAGGCAAAAATTAATTTAAAAAGAAAGAAAAGGAAGTGGCAGGGCTGGGACTTGAATGTAGGCAGCCTGAGTCCACTGCCCATGCAGTTAGCCAGTTACTCTCTGCCACGTTGTTGTCGTTCAGTCGCTAAGTCATGTCCGACTCTTTGCGACCCACAGACTGCAGCATGCCAGGCTTCCCTGTCCTTCACTGTTTCCCACAGTTTGCTCAGACTCATATCCATTGAGTCAGTGATGCTATCTAACCATCTCACCCTCTGTTGCCCTCTTCTCCTTTTGGCTTCAATCTTTCCCAGCATCACAGTCTTTTCCAATGAGTCGGCTCTTCGCATCAGGTGGCCGAAGTATTGGAGCTTCAGGTACTGTGCCAGATGCTTGAAGCATTTTGCATGCACCATGTCACTGAATCCTCACAAAACCCCTAGAGGTATTATTATCCTGATTTTATTTGGGGCGGACAGAAGGAATAGAGAGGTGAAGTGACTTGCCCAAGCTCCCAAGTATAGGTGGAGCCAGGATTTTGCAATAGGGTTTTAGGGCTGTTTCTGCCACTGACTGGGCTGTGTGACCTTGAGCAAATCAAAGAGTCCCCATGGTCTCTATGTCTTCCTCTGTGAAAGGAGGCCATCAGGCTACCTGACATTGATTCCTTCTCAATGCTAATATCCTCAGATTTTCAATATCTGTTTTCTATTTAGTCCCTTGTTTAGAAAATCCTTGGAGGAAAAGATATGAACCACACAGAACCTGAAAGTGACTCTGGAAGCCAAATTTAGAAAACAGATCTCAAAAGGAGAAAAAAAAAGTTTACAAAATATCTTTATTTAGAAAATGAGACTGTCCTGCAAATTATTTGGCTTTATTTGTGAGCCCCAGTGACCCCAGACAGGCTGTACTCATCACCTTGACAGCCCAGTTCTCTTGGATGTAATAAGTCATGTAACCTGGTTCAGTGGCCCTTTCTGGCCACTGAATCGGCTAAAGCTGGAAGAAATCCATCTCGTGTGGGAGGGATCTGGGAGAAGAAGCCAAATTTTTCATGTGGGTGTTCTATCTTGGATTCAGTATGTCTATACCATTCTGTCTACTTCTGTTTTTGTTCTTAGTGATTATTATGTAGTGACACAGCCCACTGCTACCATGAACCAGTTTTTTCACAAGTCTGTGGGGAGCCTGTATAGTGAACAGGTCTGCCTTCCATTTCTCTGTCTGGTTCTATTCAAAAGTATTAATTTGATCCATAGGAAACAAATCATTCTCTCCAAAAGATACCTGAACTCCCATGTTCATTGCAGCATTATTCACAGTAGCCAAGGTACAGAAACAACTGAAGTGTCCATCAATGGATGAATGGATAAATGTGATAAATATATATCATATAATATATATATATATAAAATGGAATATTATTCAGCCTGAAAAAAAAGAAAGAAATCCTGCCATTTGTGACAACATGGATGAACATGGAGGATACTATGCTAAGTAAAATAAGCCAGGCAGAGAAAGACAAATACTACATGGTATCATTTATATTTAAAATCTAGAACGAACAAACAAACAAAAAAACCCATAGAAACAGAGAATAAAATGGTGGCTGCCAGGGGCTGAGGAGTGAGGGAAAACGGGGAGAGGTTGGTAGGAAAGAGTATAAACTTTCAGTTATAACATGAATGTGCTCTTAGGATATAATGTATACCATGGTTAATAATTATTCTATAGTTGAAATTTGCTAAGACAGTAGAACTTAATGTTCTCATTAAAAAAGGGGGGGAATATAAAAGGTGATGGAAATGCTAATATTAACTCAATTGCAGGAATCCTTTCACAATGTATACAGGTATCATAGTATCATATTGTATACTTTAAATATATGACAACTTGGTTAATTATATTATATCAATAAAGAAAAATAAGTACAGAAGAAAAAAAAAGAACCCCCCCCGCCCCCTGCAAAAAAAAAAGCCTCAAAATGTGAGCTTGGATTTGTGAGAAACCTTGGCCCTATCCGTAGCTTGTGATCCTGGGACAGTCACAGGTTCTCTCAGAGTCTCAGTTTTCCTCATTTTTTTTTTTTTTAACTGATGCTTAAACCATCTGCTCTCCAGTGTCATAGACTTCAGATAGTCTGACATTGGTGGAAGTATTTTAGAGAGACTGGCGACCTCTCAGATGACAGTGAAAGGGAGGCTGTAAGACTCCTTTCCTCAAAGAGACATGGTGGTGTTGAACACAAAGCAAGCCTGAACGGGCATCCCAACACTGCTTGCTTGGGCAAGTTATGAAACCTCTGTAAATCTCTTCAGTTTCTGAAATGCAAAGTCGTTGGGGCATGGCTTTAGGAAACACGAAATTCCTAACATACATGGGGCCATTTAAATTAAAACAATTTTTGTTATTAAAAGATCATTTATTTGGCTGCACCATTTCTTAGTTGTGGCACATGGAATCTAGTTCCCTGACCAGGGATGGAACCTGGACCCCCTGCATTGGGAGCTCAGAGTCTTAGCCACTGGACCACCAGGGAAGTCCCACAGGGGGCATTTAAATATGGTAGCTATTATTCTTTTGACAAGCAATTATTGAATTACACTGAAGAGCTAGCATGTTCAGAATATCAAGCTTTACTTTTGAAGACTGTGTACCAATTCACTTTGATCCCTAAGGAAAAGCCAGAAGAGAATCGAACTGTCCTAGCAAACCAGACACCCTGATCTCCTTTACTAAACGGCTGATGTTAACTCTGAAAGCTCACACACACCACACCTTGGGGAAATCTGGACAAGGACATCTCTTCATTTTAGAAATCTCTGCCTAAGTCTCCACCCTCTGTGGCCACAGGATTTCTAGTGGACTGTTGGGATCTCAAAACATTTTTGTATTCTAAAGAAGATAAGATTATAGTGCAATAATTCTCAACCCCCTTTTTTTAGCACCAGAATCTTATTTTAAAGTTAAAAAAATTTTCAAGAAATTCCATAAAATAATAGTTCTACTTTCAGTAGCTTTTGATTTAGAAAATGCGTGACAAAAAAATAAGCACCACTAAAAATGATTAGAAGATCTAACATTTTTTTAAATAGATGTTATATGAATGTGGTAAAAAATTCACAAGGTACAAAAGGGAACATCATGAAAAGTATTCTTGCACACCATTCCTCTATTGCCCTTCTCCAGAAAAATACTATTGTTTCCATTTCTGCTGTGTCCACTCAAAGGTAATCTAGAATCTACAAATATTTATGTATTTATCTTTTATTAATGTTTTTTCAATTATTTGTCCTTTAAGAAAAGATCAAATGATAGCATATCTTGCCACTTTTCTTCACCTGTTGCACGCTTCTGCATACTTAACCATGTCATGTTATACTTGAAAATGGATATGTGAAAAAAAAGAGATAGAATATGTATTTTTATTCATTACACTGGCATCTAGTATTGCAAAATTTCATTGCATTTTTAATATACAGAAAGTCCTAGTGTGCAATAACTACATACCACATAGAGAGTCTCAGCTCTGAGATTACTTACACACTGGTATAAGTAAAATATCAATAACATTCAGCATTAATTTTGGCCCTTACTCTACACCAGACATTGTTCTAAGCACTTTACACTTATTATCTCACATAATCCACATCCTTCAAATCCTTCTAATCCTAGTTTAAATGTTATCTCCTCAGAGAAACCTTCCCTTATCCAAGAAGACCTATCCTCTCCCCTTTTCCCATCATTTCCTATTATCTCATCCTGGTTTGTTTGTTTTTTTTTTCCATCAGGACAGTTACCTATTCACCTGCTTGTTTGCTGTTGTCTCCCCAGATGGAGTAAGAGCTTTGGGGGTGGGGACAGTGTCAGTTCGGCTCACTGCAGTATTTCCACTGAGTCCTAGGCTTTGGTGCCTGGCACAGAAGAGACACTCAGCCAGATATTTATTGAACTAAGTACATAATGAGCAAAAAACAGTTTGTGAGGTAGACCTCAGTATGATCCCTATGATATGAATAAAGAAGCTAAGCCCTAGAGAGGGAAATAGAGTCAAGCCCAAATTAATAATGTACAAAATTGGTATGAAACCCAGCACTGCTTGACCCTAGAATGCAAGCTCTCCACTGGTCTACTCTGACTACTCTGGTCTCAGAAACAGAAGATTGAGTACAATCTTGGCTGTGTGTGATCTTGAGTAATCTCCTTTTCCTCCCTGGGATTGTCTCTTCCATTGAAAAAAATGAGAAGGTGGAGTTAGTAATCTTCCTTATAGCTATGATGGCTGAAAACAGAAAAGGAGACACTGAAGGGGTCAATAAGATGGGCTTGATGCCTTTAAGAGAGCTGAGTTTCCATTCAATAATTCCTACCTTCCTTCCTTCTGAGGATTTGCTGATCTTTACTCTATGCCAGGCACTGTGTTGGGGGCCCCTTTGGCATCCAAAGACTAATAGGATAAGTCCCTGCCATTAAGGTGCTCGGCCTGATGGGTCTAAAGCAGACCTATTAATAGCTGCTTGAAGTACAGTACAGGTCTTTGCCATAATAGTAATACGTACATGGCCCTTGGTAGTGCAGAAGAGGAAGGGCTTAGCTTCCTCTCTTGTGTGTGTCTGGTGGTGGGGATGGTGGTACACACATAGCCAGGGAGGGATGAGGCATACTGCTGAGCTGGGTCTTAGAGCTAGAATAGTTTTCCAAGTGGACAAGGCAGAGCTGTGACTTCTTGGATACAAGAGACATCACGGCCAGAGCACACCCAGAACCAGCACAAAGTGCTGAGGATTGCTAGGGCAGAGGCTTGGCTCCCAGAGGATTGAACTGACTATGTAGAAGGAACCCATGAAGAGCCATGCTGGAGAGTTTGGACTTTACTCCTGAGGGCAGTGGCATGGCCAAATCATATTTATATTTTATTTTTAGAAGATCACTCTGGCAGTGGTAGAACTGGAGGAGGGTGATGAGGTGAAAAGTGTAGAAACCGGTTAGAAGGCTTTGCGGTGGTCAGGGAAGAGATGAGGAACACCTGCACCTCAGGTATTCACACAGAGTTGCAAAGGAACTAGATAAATGGTGTTTTTTTTTTTTTTTTAAGGTAGGGGCTTTTTAAAAGGTAGGGATTTTTTTTAAAAAGGTAGAGGCGAAGGACTTAAAGGTTGGTTGGATAAGGGATAATAAAATGAGACTGAGGGTCTTACTGTGCCGGGTTGGCTGGCCAAGTATAAAATGGTTCCCTTAATAATTACATGGAATTTGGAGTTGAGTGGGAGAAATAATGATGTTGGCTTTGAGTATGTTAAGTTTGGAATGTCTCTTAGCTAGGAGGGAAAGCTCTAGCTCCCTCCTCCCTTTCCAGAATAGCATTCCCAGCTCAAGTTAGACGTCCTCCGTCCTCCGGCTGGTTTCCTGCAGTCCTCAGTCGAGGATAAGATTCTCTAAGACCTTACTGGAATTCCTGAGCTCCCGTATCCTTCAAGGACATAGCTGGGTATTAAAAACTCTCTGGATCCTTAATGATAGAGTGAGAAAGGATCCTTAACTTGCTTTTTAAAATCAGATGCTGGCTTCAGTGAAGCAAACTCTCCTGCCTCTTGCAAGCATCGATCTTTGAGAAAGAAACCATTTCCTGTGGGGGTAGCTCTGGCCCTGACCGTCTCTGGCTCTCAGGTTGGCTCCCAAGAAGCCCCCACCTCCTTAGGGAGTGGCTTTAAGGGGGAAAAAAAGAAGAAGGTAATGAGGTTGTGTAGCATGCAGCCTGGTTCTGCCTGGCTGCTGGAGAAAGCCCAGAGACTTAGAGGCTGGACCCTCTCTTAACCACCACCCCTGGTTGGGTGGCCCCAACGCCTAGCCAAGACTCCATATAGCCTCAACTCTTCCCCCAAATGACGGGGCTGGGATCCTCCCCAGCTGACTCGAATCTCCAGCCACTCAGCAGGCGGTGGAGGGCCAAGCCCGTGGGCTCAATTAGGGACTGGCCCCTAGGGTCCTGCCGGGGAAGGGAATATACAACCCAGGAGGCAGGTCAGTCACCCGGGCCGTGGCATCTCCCTGGCTCCCACAGTCGATGTCCAAAGGTAGGGTACACCCTGTGTCCTACTCCCACCTTCATAGGACGGTACCAGAATCTGCTACCTCTACCCCGCCCTCTGCTCACGCACTACCCCCACTGTCTTGCCCATAAATCCCCAAAGCACAGGGTAGCACGATTCCTCCCGCTTCCCTGCGGGGCCTGAAGCTGGGCACTAAAGCAGTGCAGTCCCAAGCTTCCCCTGCAGAAGCCGCGCTCCCTACTCGGTTCGGGGGTAGAGGGGGCGCGAGAGAGCAAGTGGGAGGACGTCCCATCCTCCGCATCCTCCTCCCGGTCCCGGCGCGCAGGGTGGGAGCGCTGCGCCGCTCCGCGCTGCGCATCTCGGCCCGCTCGCCGCCTGCCCCCATGCCCTAGCTGGGCCACCTCCTCGGGCCGCCGGTGGAGGGCTACTGGGCGCTAACGTTACGCTGTTTCCGGTTTTCCAGCGGGCTCTGGTTTCCCCTCCCAAGGCGGCGGCGGCGGCGGCGGAGCGGCGGAGCCCCCCAAATGGCCTGGCCAGATGCGGCAGGTTTGCTGCTTAGCGCTGCCGCCGCCGCCGCCAGTGGAGAAGGCTCGGTGCAGCAGCTACAGCGACAGCAGCAGCGAGAGGAGCAGCAGCAGCAGCGGCAGCGGCAGCAGCGGCGAGAGCGGCAGGAGCAGCAGCAGCCACATCAACAGCAGCAGCATCTCTCGTCCCGCTGCGCCCCCAAAGCCGCGGCCGCCGCAACAGCCGCAGCTCCGCAGCCCCGCAGCCCGGAGAGCCGCCGCCCGCTCGCGAGCCGCAGCCGCCGGAGGCATGAGGCGCGACCCGGCCCCCGGCTTCTCTATGCTGCTCTTCGGTGTGTCACTCGCCTGCTACTCGCCTAGCCTCAAGTCGGTGCAGGACCAGGCGTACAAGGCGCCCGTGGTGGTGGAGGGCAAGGTACAGGGGCTGGCCCCGGCCGGCGGCGGTTCCAGCTCCAACAGCACCCGCGAGCCGCCCGCCTCGGGTCGGGTGGCGCTGGTGAAGGTGCTGGACAAGTGGCCGCTCCGGAGCGGGGGACTGCAGCGCGAGCAGGTGATCAGCGTGGGCTCCTGTGCGCCGCTCGAAAGGAACCAGCGCTATATCTTTTTCCTGGAGCCCACGGAGCAGCCCTTGGTCTTTAAGACAGCCTTTGCCCCTCTCAACACCAACGGCAAAAACCTCAAGAAAGAGGTGGGCAAGATCCTGTGCACTGACTGCGGTGAGTTGCCCCCTCTCTCTGCTGGAGAAAGGGGGGAGGGGCGAGGTGGTGGAAGATGGGGGTGGGGCGGGAGGTATCTGCAGGTGCCCGGGCCTGGCAGCGCCCGGGGCCGCTGGTGAGGGGTGGGGGTGGGGGGTGGCGGGAGAACTGGTGGTGGGGCTGCCCCTGAGCAGGGCTTTTGGAATGGTGGGTGACGGGGTTGGTACTGGGGAGAAAGAAGATTAGGCTCGAAGTGTGCCAGGGCTGGGGGGCGGGGGGACGCGCTGGCCTGTGCCAGCAGGGATCTGCGGCTGATGTATGGCATGTGGGGCTGGAAAGCTGCCATCATAGCCCAGTAGCGGCAGGAAAAACGGAGAGGTCCGCGTGTTGCTGGCCCGAAGCTCAGTGAGTCAGGAGTGACCCTCGGAGGCCTTGCCCGCTCTGCTCCCAAGGGCCTGCCTTGCCCAGGCTGGCAGGGTCTGCAGGAGCAGCTGGGCAGACTCCCAGGCTGTGAAGGCCTCCGCTTACAAGTTCTCCTAGGGAATGATGGCCCCCGCCCCCTCCTTCCTCTCCTGGGCTTCGGGCTCAGCTCATCCACACCGCTGGCTGGCGCAGGCAGAGTTGGACTTTTTCTGCTACTGTTTTCTGTCCCCCATGTGGTTCAGGGTTTTGTTTTGTTTTGTTTTCCTCCATCGTGATTGCTTGTCTTTGCTGAGCTGGTTGCATAGCCCTCTCTTAACCTCCAGTACTAGTGAGCAGACAGCTGTTTTGGCTGTTTCTGCGAGATCTTCCTAGGTCTGTTGCTTGTGATGACGGGTGAAATAGAGTAACTTCTCCTGAATGCTGGGAAGTTCAGCTCTGACATCTTACCGCGCAGGATGTGTTGACTGCATATCTCATCTTTATGATGTTGGGTGCTGCACAGGAAGGCAGGTGATGAGAAACAACACTGAAGTCTGTCGATATGTGCAGCTGGGAATGGAGTCTCCCATGTCAAAAGTCAAAGAAATGTCAGTTTAAGATCTTTTCCTCTTTGTCCCTGAATCCAGTAATTACTTCTCAGGAAGCTATTTCAAACCAAACTGTGGCTGGACTGGAGTGTTTGGTGTTAGCCTGTCTTGTGCTTATTCATATTGGGGTTTCATTTCGTCCCAATTGAAGCTGAATTTGATGTTTGCAGTGTGCGTCTGAGCTGTGCAGTCACTGAATTGTGATAGATACCCTGGTCTGTCATAGAAATTGGTATATTTACTAGTTTACCAATTGCTTCTGAGTAGTGTAAATAAGACTGAGTAGCAAAGAATGTGTAACAGCTCAGAGGAAGTTTTGCTGCCCTCATCTTTCTAGATCAATGCCTTTGACTTTTGGAAGCTTCTTTTCTACCGCATGTCCCCCGCCCCCTCCCTGCCCCTGTCCTTCAGAAGACAAATTTTAATTTGTGGTGGGACTATATCTAGGTATTATGTTAAACTGTGATCACTTTAATCAGAAGAATCTTGCAGTGTCTTAAGGAAGAAAGAAACTTTTGGTGATAACAACAGTTTCTGTCTCTGACATTGTTCTGAGGAATATTGTTGACTGCTCTTTAATGTTGGTTTTATGCTCTGAAACATTTTATGATAAGTTGAGACCAGTTAAGAATTTCTAATTTTTTATTCTGTTAAGTGATTTTTTTTTTCCCCCTGAGATTCCTTGGGGGAGCTGTGGAACTGTATTATGCAGCGAGAAATAGATAGTAAAAACATTTATTGAACCTTGTCCAAGGACAGCTTCTGTTTGGGTTTTCAGTGAGTTGCTCCTGAGTGAGCACTGTGTACATCACCACCTAATCCCCAGCTGGTGCACCAAGCCCCAGTGGTCATCATCCCCTGTCTTGCTCCTCTGTTCCCCCTTCTTCCTTCAGTTATACCTTGTTTGTTTTAGTGAGTGTTTAATAGCTTAATAGTTGAATGTGGAGATCATGAAAGACCTCAGGGTCAGAAATATAGTCCACTTTTAGGTTGCGATCATCTCGTAAACATAGCATGTGTAATGTAGTTCTCAGAAAGGTAAATTTAGGGCTGCAAGCACTGCTCATGAGAAGGCCCTCACATCACAGATTATCAAGGGGCAGGAACATGTATGGGAGTAAACATTTTAGAATACAAAAATTTTTGCTTTGAATTGGTGGTAAATAGATACTCATCAGGTTGGGGGGAGCTTTAGGTAAGGAGATTAGAAATTAAAGGACATTTTCTGGAGAAAATGTGTGGAACTGGTGATAATATGACAGAAGAGCATAAACTGCATTTTCTTATTTTCTACAATGTTTTTAAAGAAAACATGCACTAGTAATGGTATATTAAATAAGGAAGCAAATCCTTTTAACTAACCACAACACCTTCCTTGTGTTCAGCAGGAAATAACTAACAAATTCATTTTCTGTTTTCTATGTCTAAAGAAAACCCTCTGGGCCAAAGGGTCATTGGGAACATTTTCTCCTTGGAGCAGATCTGCCCATTGCAAAATAGGGAAACTGGCACCTGGAAACTGTCATCATGGCCATTATATTGAGCAACTGTGGTTGAATTGTTACTTTGTTTAGCCAGTTTCAGCTCTGAACTGTCTGGGTTCTGGGAGGTATGGTTTCTAGGGAGATCTTTCAGAAAGCTGTATTTTGGTGGGCCAGGATCTGGGGACAAGGTGCCCTATGGAGAGATGAAGGTCTTCGCAAGTGAGTAATTTTACCACAAGTATGAAATGTTGACTTGAAGCCTGTGAAATCCTCCTGGAATAGCAGTATTTGCCAGAGGCCTTTTTTATAGATCTAATGTGTATCATTCATCCCAAGTTACTACCTCTGGTGGTAAAGAGTGGAGTAAAATCTTTGCATTTCTCAGAAGACTACATACAGGGATGTGTTTTCTGCACCTTCTGAGGGAAGGACAGGAAAAAGATTCGAAAAGGACTCTCAGGGTTTAGAAATTCTGTACAATGCTATGGAAGCATCCTGTTCTGCAAATAGTCCTGCATTTTTAATGATGGTTGCATATATTTTGGCTTAATCACACCCTTTCTTGTTGCTCTCCTATATGTATATGGCTTTTAAATTGTTTCATTATTAAATAGATGCAATAAATATAATTTTTTTTTAAAGAAAAATCATTCTTCCTTTGGGACTTTCTGAATTGGCCTTTTCTTCCAATATATAGTGTACTTTGTTGTTAAAGATAGAAAAGGTGTATTCCTAGGGATCTTTATGTTCTTTAGAATAGTTTAAATTAATGTGGCACTCAGATTCACATATTAGAGCAAGGTGGTCCACAACATTCAGTATAGCAAAAGCAACTGCATATTTTTAAAATGCTGTTTATTTAAAGAATCTTTTCTTCCCCAGCCAGCTGGAAACCCAGCTGTGCTGCAGCTAGAAGATGGGAAAGTGAAAGTAGATTAGAAACTGACCGGTCCTAGTAGTGAGGACAGGCTTGGTTATAGATTTAAGGGTAGAATTATCATTATAATGTCATTATTTCTTTCAGTGGCTGTGTTTCTCAGCCGATAGGGATTCTTGGGGCAGGAACCATATCTTATCTTTGAGGTCTTTCTCCTTTCCTGCCCTTCAATATTTGGTACTGCCCCTGGTTTACAGAGGGATTCTCATAAGTGTCTTTTGAATGGGTGAAGTCAAGTGAAGTTCAAAAAGCAGGCCTCCAGATTAATACTGAACCAGTCTTATTTCTCCTGTCTGTGACACCAAGTCTGGTGCTGAAAAGCTGAGTTTGATGATAAGCCCATACCTGTCGCTATGGGAACCTTTTTCTCTTAAGGAGTTGTTATCAACTAGAGTACTTAACCACAATGTGCTTAATCATTATGCTGATTAGTGTTAATGGGATTTGTGGAGAATCTACATCTTGTTGGAGAAGACTCCCCCTTTTTTTTAGAGGGCAGTTTATCACCTCCCCCAACTCCCATGTCTGAACAGAAATAACTATCAGCTTGAATTAACAAAAGATCTGGGAGCTAGAGGGGGTGGTATATTAACTAAGTAGGTGACTAACTTCTTCTTGGTCCCAGTGCTCTTAACTATCTTTTATTATCTGGGATATTTTAATTTCATTTTCTAATAGCAAACATGTCATTAACTTTTCTCTTATAAGATTTATATATAGTTTGAATATGTAAAACCTTCATATGGCTCAAAATTTAGAAAGCACACAAGAATATACAGCGAAAAGTTTCCTTCTTTTCCCCTGTCCTCAGCTACCCAGATCTTAGGCAATTATTACGTATCTTGAAATGTGTATTTCCCTAAAAGCAAAATATTTTTCAAAGTAATCTTGTATTTTTTCTTAACAGATGGAGAATGTTAATTTTTCCATTAAGTCAATGTTATGGTAAATTCTTCCCCAGTAGTATATATATAACTTTTTTTTAAACCTAATTCAAGATCTCAACCAGTATCCTGCCTTACAAATATAACCCTAGGGTAAGGAATAAAAATGCCAACTTATTTTTCAGATACTTTGCCATTAAGAGGTTTTCCATGACAGTGCATTTTGTGAGTGAGTCTTAATTGAGATGCTCAAAGGAAGATGCAGAGGTTTGTCACTGAGCTTTAGGGCAGCAGCTCTACTCACATAGCAGTTGCTGCTGTTTGCACTCTTGGTAGGTCATCTCACAATAGTGTCCGTGTGGGAAATCACATGATCCCATATATGGGAAGAGAAAACTCCACAGTGCCTGATTGCTTTAATTCTCATTTAGAAGCCAAAGACCCCAGTTGCTGAGAAAGAATTTGATTTTGACCATATTCGTGTAAAGCTGGTAGGAATCCACAGTGAATGGGCCACTCGAATACAATCTTGAAGTACGTTTAAGGTAGCTGACTTGAATGTAGTGTTAAATTTTCAGAGGATCAAAGAATTGCCATTTGGAAAAGTAGGGTTTAAAGCAAATACGCAAACCTAAACATTGGGTATTCTTAACCCTCTAAAGCCTGTTGGCTTAGTGGCACACGGCAGTTAGTGGCACAGAACACTGACTTGGAAAAGGAATGATGATCTCAGTATCAGTGAATTTTCCCCTGTGTAGTCTTTGACACTTGTTCTTGGAACTTTCTTTTCAGGATCTGAGGTGTTGTTAGTATAATTTACGCCAAAAGTAAAAGTAATTTCCCTCCAAATTTTGAGTTTGGAAGGATGTGTGTGAAATGGGGATTTTTGTCTTACTTGTTTCCTGTGAATTAATCCTTCCCACTTACTTATTGGAATATGTACATTGAATTTCAAGAGATGATATAGGGAACTCTTTAGAAAATTGGGACAGTAAATGAATTGAACATTGGGCATTATGACAAGTTTGGAAAAATGACTGTCATGTGAAATTCAAGTAGACTCCTTTAAAAACAACAGTACACATGGATGATCTTGGTGAGCAGCGTTTCAAGCAAGCCTGTAGGAACTGAAGCAAGCCTGGAGGATGATTAAAAGGCTTTAGTATGACATGAAAGAGGATGTGCTGTACCCACATCAAGAGCTGGGAAGCTTTTGCCAGCCTGGGATCAGAAGACAGAGAGTCACACTGACTGAGAGCTTTTGGTGCTAATCAGCTGTGATGTTTTTGGTAATTATGAAATGAGGTTGAGTTAAGGAGCCTTCTTGCTCTGGCTAGTTGCTGCTGGCAGAATGTGGCATGCAAGCTCCATTCTACAGTAACATTCCCTTCCTGCTCTGTACATGCAGTGAGATCCAAACAGCCTCTCCAGGGACCTTCTCTGGGACAGAGCCTGTAGCTCTTGTCTGTGCCTCAGCTCAGAACCTGATTGTGCTGCTTGCCTCCTGGGGTGGGGCTGGGGGCAGTTAACATTCCATTTGCCCTTGCCGATGTTTCCAGAGTAGCAGAGACACAGGTATCCTAGAGAGTTTCCTTATTCCATTAGCACCACAAACCCCCAAGATGTGATGTTCAGGTTTCTTTTTATTCTCTCTTCTGAAACAGAGTCTCTAATGGTTCTCTTTTTTCTTTGTTTCCTGCCTTGTACTGAGGACTTTGGCTTCCCCACCTCTTTCCCTCACTTGTCTGTTTGTACAGATTGAGGATCTGTCTGTCCTCTAGGCTAGGATGTTTTACTTGGTCTTGATCTTGATGTTGGTCCAAACAGAAGCCAAGCTGAACTAACATTACTTAGGATTGAATGAGAGTAAGGTTACCGCATGGCTAAATACCTGGTCCAGCCCATGGGAAAGTCAGGACATTATTAATTTGTGACAGTGATGCAATTTGGTATCCTAGAGGTTGTATTATTACTAAAAGAACTTCCTTTCATTTCCATCTTTCAAGTGTTTGCTTCAACAAGTATTGGAATGTATGCTCTGTGTAAAGAACTAGATACTTTAGGGGAGCTACATCAGACACAGTCCCTGTCACCAAGGAGCTTATAATCTAAAAGTACAAAGATGTAACAGTAATTCAATCTAGCATATGGTAAATGCCATAAGATATACCAATGTAGTGCTTTTGGAAGGAGGGCAAGAGTCATAAAAGAAAGATTTGGTTAGAAGATTAAAGTTTCTTTGATAAGTAGTTTGAGATGGGATTTTAAGAGTCAGATAGATGAGGTGGAGGTGGTTTATGGATAGAGATGAACTAATTGATTAAATCAATTCCTATAAGCAGAATAGCATTCTCAGTAGCAGAGGGGCATGTATGTAGTATACAAAATAACCAGGAAGAAAGGGACAAATGGGCACAGGATCTAGAGAGGTAAATTAGAATGATATTTCCACCCACCTTGAGTGCTAGACTGATGAGTTTATTTGTAATTATGAAAGTAGTACTTGAAGGCTTAGGTTAAAAGCAGCTCAATAATGTGTTGTAGTTTTCAGTAAATGAGTCTTTTACATATTTTTTCTTAGTACTTCACGTTTTCTGGATGCTTTTGTAAATGGCATTTTTGTTTAATTTTGTTTTCCACTTATTCATTTCTGCTGCTGCTGCTACTGCTGTTAAGTCGCTTCAGTCATGTCTGACTCTGTGCGACCCCATAGATGGCAGCCCACCAGGCCCCGCCATCCCTGGGATTCTCCAGGCAAGAACACTGGAGTGGGTTGCCATTTCCTCCTCCAATGCGTGAAAGTGAAAAGTGAAAGTGAAGTCGCTCAGTCGTGTCTAACTCTTAGCGACCCCATGGACTGCAGCCTACCAGGCTTCTCTGTCCATGGGATTTTCCAGGCAAGAGTACTGGAGTGGGGTGCCATTGCCTTCTCCTATTCATTGCTAGCATATAGAAAAAAATTGTTTTTTTTTAATTCATTGCTAGCATATAGAAAAACAATTTTTAAAATATTGACTTTGTATCCTGTGACCTTAATAAATTCACTTATTCACTTGAATAACCCTTTTAGGGGGGTAGAGTTACTAAGGATTTTTTTCTATGTACATGACTATATTGTCAGTGAATAAGAGACAGCTTTGCTTTTTCCTTTCTAATCTGTTTGCCTTTATTTCTTTTTCTTGCCTTATTCCACTGGCTGGAACTGCCAAGTATAATGTTGAATAAGTGTAATGAAAATGAACATCCTTGTCCTATTCTTTGGGGGAAAACATTTATAGACTTTCACTATTAAGGATGTTAGCTGAAGGTTTTTCTTCTTTTAAAAAGAAAAAGTCTGCTAACTATAGTGTAATGACTGAGAGTTTGTGCTGTACAGCCAAGTGAACCTGAGTTCAGAAACCATCTTGTACATTTTGTGACTAGGTGATGTTGGGCATATTACATTCTGTATCTCAGTTTTCTATAAATGGTGATAGTGATTGCTCGTAATAGTCTTGCTATGAGTATTAAATGAGATAATGCATGTAAAATAATTAATACAGCACTTGCTCAATAAGTGTTATCAACAAAATCTTCTTAACTTAGACCAACGTGAGCAACTAGTAAGTGAAAATACTAAGTTCTGGAGGACTGGAGGCAGACAAGGGGAGAAATTTTTAGTGACAACTGTATTATATCTGTGGTCTCATTGTAGGGAAGCCCATGAGACTCCAGGATATGAATGCTGGGCCTATGGAGGTCCCAAGTAGACTACAAATTTTAATGTGTCCATGGGTCTATGTAGTCAATTTTTTGAGAAGCCCATGGATAGAAACTGCTTTTCTCTGTTTCACCAATGGGAGGACTAAGACTCAGACTCCAAATTGACCCTTTCAAAATTTCATCATGCTTGTGGGGTCAACCAAGGGTTCACATTCAGGAGTCCCGCCAGGCTGCTCTTTTACTTTGACAGGTCTTATCTTAAATTGTATTGTTAGGAGGAGTTGCTGAAAGTCCCTGGAAAATGGCTGAAAGCGTCCTTTTTTCTTTCAAAGAAAGCAGGTTCCTGATTCATCCTGATTTGATTTGGGGGTTTCCAGAGTTGGGGATGGGTTTACACTGAATCATTCATACTCTTTCTTTCCTTGTTTCTACACTGGGCTGGGCTGGGTCTGGTGGCTGTCTTGGGTCAGAGAGGGTACAGGTGGTGGCATGTAAGAGGTGGCATTTGGGGAGCTTGTGGGGTTTAATTTTAATTAATTAATTGATGTGTGGCACCCATTGGAACCCATTGGAAGTATGAAGCTTTGCTTCTTAAATGTTTTAGAACAAAGACTCTGCATCCTCTAAATATCTGCTGGGTATTATTACCCCTCAGATCCTAGACTGGCCACACATTCTTGACCTCAAGAAGTATTGTTTTTTCTTATTCTTGGACTTTTAGTGTTTATGGCCTATATCACTTGTATGACACATGATTTAATGCCATGGACTGCTAATTATCTTGCTAGGGTCAGTGTCTTAGCTCCTTCTCCTGATTATAAGATCTTTGGGGCCTGAAACTTAAGATATGGTTTTGTAAATATTTGATTACTGGCCATTGCTAAGTAAGGGAGCAGTTAGACCTTTGCTTTAGATCACAAAGTAAGATCATTTTGTCCCAGATAGATTTTGAGATTCCTCAAATGTCAGCTCAGGCTAAGGGACTAGACTAACTATGGAAAACATCTTCAGACATTTGGATAAAAGGCAGAATTTTGCTGCTTTGTTATGTTTCAGGGTTTTGTTTTGTTTTTTCCCTTGATAGTCTATAGTTTCTTCTTTTTCTTGTGAGTAATTCTGTTCTTGAGTTTTAGAACTATCTCTAGATGGTTTTCCTCATACATGTCAATATTTTTGCTTGTGTTTCATTCCTGTCTTTTAGTTCGTTTGCATTCTGCAAAATTCTTCAGTCTTACTTGCCATGTGAGCTTTTTGGATATTCCCTCTCCTGGTCTCTCACTGGAATGGCCAGTTGGATTCCGTTACTCTGGCTGGTTCATGCTTCAGGCTGAATACCTTAAAGAAGTAAGAGGCATCTTACTGAGGTAAACTGAGATCGCAAATTGGGAGTGGTTGTACCTCTTTGCCTTTAGGCAGCTTGGGGGCTTCCGGAGGCCAGTACAGGTTCTTGGATCATTCTTTTTTTCTGAAAGTGTATGGAGTAGAAGCCCAGTGTTTCTTCATATCTCTCTTTTAGTATGTTCATTCTTTCGCCATTTCCTTAAAACGAGGCATTTTCTGCCATATCTGCTTGGCTAAATTACTGGGTGGGGGTGGGAGGGTCCTCTCTAGAGCAAGTTCTTTTCCAGCTCAGGGCTCCTAAGGGCTCTCAGTCATCACTTTGTCGCAGGCTGTGGCCCTCAGCTTCCTCAAGTCAGAGTCCTTTTCACTAGTGCCTGTGGCCGTACACATAATCTCAGTATAGCTCCTCACCATATTGCTTAAGCCACTAATGAATTTCACAAGCACTACCCAGTTGATGGCTCTTCTCTGGAGTAATTTTATATGGCTTTAGAGAAGAGAGTTTATTTAGCAGTCAGGAAAGAACAGGTGGATTAAGTAGATGGTCTGCTGTGTCTGAATTCCTGTTTCTGAGTGAGAAATAAAGTAACAGCAGGGCCGCGTCCATTGCAGCTTTCCCAACAATGTCATTGGTTGATTGTATTTCAGAGAAAAATAATAATAATTTGAAAGAGAATAATGTTTTTAAAAGGAAGAATGGAGTCTCACACCATGACATGACTCATTTATTACAGAGTGAAACCAAGGATCACAAATGAAGAGTTTCTTTCAAAGGACACTGGGGCTTCCAAAGGCAGTCTGTCTGACTGCTCACTCATAAAGGGTTTCCTTTTCAGTCTGTTAGATGGGTTTCACTTCTGAGACCCTCTTACCTGGCACTCTATCCCCCCACCATATCCCATCTTGCTCCAGCCTTTCTACTTAGGCCTGTTGTCATACTTGCTATCTCATAAATGTAACAGCCATCCCTCAGCCAAGAAGCAGAGAAGTTTCCAGAAATTTCTAGTACAAAGTTCCCAGTCTTTCCTTGGACTTTATGTCTGATGGACCTAGTGGGAAAATAGGAACAAGGCAAGAGATAGGTACCTATGCAGGTAAAACTGTACCTAACAACTTGGGCTAAATTTCTATTAAGTCCAGTTCTTTTAGACAAAATATGGGGCTTTTCCAAGAAAAACTTCCCCCATATTTTTAGGTCTCATTTTCAAAAGAAAATGCTCTCTCCAAAAAGGCTAGTAGCGTTCACTGGCCTCTCAGTAACATTTAGATTAAATTGTCTTGGCCAAGTACTGACAATAAACCCTTTCAGATGGCACCGCTGGGGCTTGGCCCAAGTGATTCTGGTCAATACTGGGAAAATCCTAGGATATGGAGCCTCGTAAAGTACTTCGGACAGAGCAAGATTTAACCAGCTCTGAGAGACACTCCTTGCTGCTGGGAAAGAATGTAATTTGTAGGGTGAAGAGAGGCACATGGGTGGCCCTCAGATTGGGAGTTTGCCGTCTTTGTTTCTTAGTAGGTTTCCACTGTTCGTGGTTTGCACTCAGCTAACTGAGAGGGCATCTGGGAGCTGGAGCTGAGTCTGTTTCCCTTGGGATACTGTTTTCACCTTGGCCAGTTTTACCCCAGGTTCTACCTTTGCCCACACAGAAGATGGACTTTGTGCTTCTCTTTTGTGGTGTCACCGCCTCAGGGCCTCTGGTGAAGGGTCTGCACCAGGCCAGAGCTTGTTGTACAGAAGTAAGAATTAAAGCATTTGGTTTTACATTACTTCTGTGAAGGGATCACTTGTGCTGTATCTGGAAGAAAACATCAAGCTGATAAAGGTTCCCAATGGGTTTGGACTTTCCTGTTGATGGATCCACCTGCCAATGTAGGAGATGGGGTAAAATACCCGGGTTGGGAAGATCCCCTGGAGTAGGAAATGGCAACTCACTCTAGTTTCTTCCCTGGAAAATTCCGTGGATAGAGGAGCCTGGCAGGGTACAGTCCATGGGGTCACAAAGAGTCAGACACAACTTAGTGACTTAGCACACATGCACACATGTCCAGTGGGTTTGATGGTCTTCACTGGGCCAAGGTCATGAACCATGTTTTTAAAGAAAGTATAAGAGTTTACTTTTCTCATCTCTTAAGTTAAATAACAGCCTCATAATTCCAGAGTAGGGGTGAGCATTGCCACTGACAGAGAAAGAGTAGAAAGGGCTAGTAGTGCTGCTGTCTACATGCGTGCATGCCCATTTGTGTCTGACTGTTCAACCATAAAGACTGAAGCTGGTTTGTGGATCCTGCTGTGGTTGCTCCAGTATTTTGGAGATATAATGTTTGGTTCTCTCCTCTCCTCCTTCCTTCTCAGATCCTTCCATCACTCACTCTTTTTCTTTTCAGAATTTTGTAAAGGTTATGTTTCCTAACAGATCGTCCTTGGTTCTCTTCTCAATTTACCTAATCCATTTTGAAATTTCAGCTCCGTATAGTGTAGTAGTTAAGGCCGAATGTTCTGGAGCCAACTGTGAAGAGTGAATCTTGTCTCTGTGACTTATTAGCTATATATGTGTGTGTGCTTAGTCACTCAATTGTGTCTGACTCTTTGTGACCCCATGGACTGTCGCCTATTAGCCCCGCCAGGCTCCTCTGTCCATGAAGATTCTCCAGCTAGAATACTGCAGTGGGTTGCCATGCCCTCCTCCAGGGGATCTTCCTAACCCAGGGATCGAACCCAGGTCTCCCGCATTGCAGGTGGATTCTTTACCATCTGACCTGCAAATAACCTTAGGCAAGTTGATTGACCATTTTGTGTCTCAGGTTCCTCAACTGTACAGTGGAGCTAATTGTAATACCTATCTCATAGTATTGTGATAAGGATTCAGTGAGTTACTTTTACTTTAAAGTTTGCTTTATGTAAAGTGCTTAGATTGGTGGCTGCTTAGATTGAAAACATTCAATCCAGACAAGCTACAATTACTATTATTGTCATGTTTATTGTTAGTTGAGAGAGAATGGCTTTGGATTCAGACTGATATTTTCTTAAAATCCTGACTCTTCCTTCCCAGCAATGTGAACTTGGAAAAAGTCCCTTAATTTTGCTGAGTTCCAGTTTCCAACTGCCTATGGCATGTTGTTTCAGTTATCCATTGCAGCATAACAAACCAACCTAAAATATAGTGGCTTCAAATAGCAATCTTTATTCATTATTGTTATTCATAGTTCTGGGAATTGACTGGGCTCAGCTAGGAAGTTTAGTGTCTTTCATGTATTTTTTGGTCAGATGGTAGCTGAGCAGTCAAACAGTAGGTGAGACTGGGTCATTTCCCATTTTCCTCTCTGACATGTCTAGCAACTGATGCTGGCTGGTTCTCATCTGGGAGCTTAGCTGGGAATGAAGGCTGGGGACCAACCTCGCCTGGGTTTCCTCACAACATAGTGGCAAGGTGCATAAGTGAGCATCCCACGAGATTGCCAGGCAAAAGCTGTATTGTCTTTTATGATCTAGCCTCAGAGGTGACTAGTATCACCTCTACCACATTCTGTTTCTTGGAAGAGAGTTTACCAAGGCTTGACCAGATACAAAGGGAGGAGAATTAGACTTTACCTCTTGATGGAAGGGTTGTCAAAGAATTTGTGGACATGTTTTGAAACCATTGCTGTCTGCCCTCTGGTCACAAATTATTTATATTCCTTGCACATGAAAAATATGCTCATCCTGGCCATTGCATTCACAGTCCATTGTAGTAGTATACTTACTTATTAAAACAAAACAAAACTCATCCTCACCGAGACCCTCCTCCCTCAAAAAGTCTCATCTGTATGGCATCAAGTTCAGGCTCAAGAGCCAGGGTCTCATCAACCAAATTAGATCCGGGTGCAGATGAGACTCCTTTCATGAGGTTCTTTGGGGACAGCAATTCTAATGCTGTTCCTCTTGACCTGAAGACTGTCAACTAAAGAGATAAATCATTTGCCCTCCAATACAATGGTGGTATAGACACAGGATAACTGCTACAGATGCCTTCTTTTAAAAACTAGTAATACTTGAATGTTTTTAAATGACTTTATTTTTTACTTAAAATTTTGAAATTTTAAGTAAATTAATCTATAAGAAAGTTACAAAAATATAAAGGATCCTCTTTCTTCAGCCTCCCCAAATTAGACAGCTATAAAATGATCAAAACCAGGAAATTAATCCTATTGATATAATGTTATTAACTCATTTCTAGATCTTGTTGAAAATTTGCCAGTTGTCTTATCAATGGCCTTTACTTGACACAGGATCCAGTCTAGGATCCCATATCACATTTAGTTGTTATATCTCCTTAGTCTTCTATCTGGGTAGATGTTCTCGTTTAGAAAGAGAAGAGCCAGCAGTCGTGGTCCATAGCAGTTCTGAAATCCAGCCTGGCACACAAGTAGGGCTCAGTCCTGTTGCCTGGGGATAAGTGTCCACTGCTCTTGGATTTACCCAATAGGCTCATGGTGTTGCCCTCTAATTATCCTTCCTTTTCCATAAAATGTAGTCTGTGTTTGCAGCTAAGCAGTTTTCTCAGTTCTGTATTCTTTTAGGTGGTATCTAGTCAAATGTGTCCACAAGAGGAGGAGACTTAGGAGAGGCACACAAAAGAACAAGTTTACTGTACTCATTGCTCCTAGAGATGGGGGTCCCTGCATGCCACACAGGGTCACAGGGGGAGTACCAAGTTTTGGTCAGGTGGCAGAAGACTGGAACGAGAGCAAAACATTAGGTTGAAATTTATTGGAGTTTCCTTGGAGAGTGGAAGTCAGGGCAGGGTGAATAGATTAGCATTGGCTAGTCTGAATGATTTTGGTGGGCTCTAAGTTATAGAGGTGGTCCCTGGTTTCCTGTACCTGGCCCTGGGATGATTAAAGGGCAGATGGAGGAGGCAGGGCTCTGGACTGGTTAGTTTACACATCAAAGGCATGCTCCTGGCTGAGTCCTTTGCTGTTTCTAAGAATTGGGTAGCCCTAGAAGGGGCAATCCCTCTCCAGCCAGACATGGTTTTTTAAGATGTCAAAACATCGTAATACATAGAAAATTTGAACAGTACACTCAGCTTGATTCCTACTTGTAGATATTTTGGGGCCCAAAGGCTTTTCATTTTGCTCTGTTTGGTCCCTTTTAGTCTAAGCTGGTAGTGTTCCTATAGTATACTTCTTTTAAAAAATCTGTGGTTTGCTTATGAATCTTATCAAGGTTCCTTACATTAGACAAAAGCCATACCTACAAATCTTATCAAGAGAAGCTCTTCTCTACTGTGAGCTTCCTGTAGGCTGCTGCAGGACACTCTTCTTCAGGCTAAAGGAGTCACTGTTCTTTAATGGAAAGGGACTGGTCTCAGAAACAAGTCCCAGAGATTATTTGAGGCGTTGCCTTTGACCTTTCTGAGGTCTGAACAAAGGATACAATTCACATCTCAAATTAAGCTCAGTATAGTCTCCTTACTATATCCTGTTCTGTCTAGGACACTCCTGTCTTAGATAACAACAATCGGTCTACTTTTCCAAGTCATTAGAAACTGCAAACTTGGGACTTCCCTGGCGGTCCAGTGGTTAATACTTCACCTTTCAATGCAGAGGGTGTGGGTTTGGTCCCTGGTCAGGATGCTGACGTCCCATATGCACCCATAGCCACAAAACCAAAATATAAAACAGAAGCAATATTATAACATATTCAATAAGGACTTTAAAAATTGTCCTCGTAAAAAAAGTCTGAAAAAGAATCCGCAAAATCATCTTTGGTTCCTTTCCATCCTCTGTATATAATACACTGTCAAGTGGTGACAATTTTTACTATTGCAGGTATCTTCAATCTAATTCTTTTCATTCAGGAGGCTCTAGTTGGGTACTTAAATCTCACTTAGGCTGCCACAGTGGCTGCTAAATGGAATTTCCAATTTTCAGAATCTCTGCTCTCTTCCATCTATTGATGGAATTTGCTTTCTAAAACAAAGTAATTCTCACTGTCCGACCCAGAAATCTTCAATAGCTTTTTATTATCTATAGAATAAAGAGAAAACTCCTTCCACAATTAACCTCTACCTGCCATTAAGCCTTTAGCCCACTTTTCCACACTTACTCTTTGCTATAGCCAAAATGTACTATTTTGGAAATTTTGAACACCTCTTACACATTAAGAGGTGCTTTTGCACATTATGTTTTCTGGTGTGGTACGCTCTTCCTTTCCTTCTCTTGTCAGTTGCTAACCTCCTGCTTCTTCAAGGTTGAGCTCAGGTCTCATTTCTCCCCAGCACTTTTTCTGATCCCCTCAGTCCAAACGGACCATGGCATGTTTCCGCAGCAGTTCATGGACCACTCCTTCTGTGGTCGTAATGGTCTATCCTACTGCTTAGCGTAATTGGTTGGGGAAAGGGTATGTGTAAGTAGGGAAAGGGTATGTGTGTAAGGTCCTCTAGATGGTGAGCTTCTTGAGTACAATATGGAACTGTAGCAAAGGCTCTATCTCACTTAGTTTTTGGTGACTTATATAAGTTACTGACTAATAACTGCTTGGTGACTTAAGAGAATGGATCTTACCTTGGGATTAGAACTGGCAATTGGGAATAAACATCTGGTGCATGGAAGGAGATTGGTCTAGGTGTGTAATATGTTGGTAGAGGTATGAAGGTGGTAAACTGAGGCAGCCACTTCAGATGATAATGGAAGTCCTGGTTTAGTTACAAAGTGCTACATTGGATTTTTACACCATCATCGTTGCTGCTGTTTATAACAAAAAATACCAAATTTCTGATGTGTGGATTGGAGTCTGGGTTTTATTAACCTCTATGGGAAGTATCTTAGGAAGATTATCCAGGGATAGAAGAATTTGACTGTTTTGTGTATCACTGTTTCCTTATCACCTTCATGGTTCTTGGCATGCTATCAGATCAGATCAGCTGCTCAGTCGTGTCTGACTCTTTGCGACCCCATGAATCGCAGCATGCCAGGCCTCCCTGTCCATCACCAATTCTCGGAGTTCACCCAGACTCACATCCATCGAGTCAGTGATGCCATCCAGCCATCTCATCCTCCGTCGTCCCCTTCTCCTCCTGCCCCCAATCCCTCTCAGCATCAGAGTCTTTTCCAATGAGTCAACTCTTTGCATGAGGTGGCCAAAGTACTGGAGTTTCAGCTTTAGCATCATTCCTTCCAAAGAAATCCCAGGGCTGATCTCCTTCAAAACGGACTGGTTGGATCTCCTTGCAGTCCAAGGGACTCTCAAGAGTCTCCTCCAACACCACAGTTCAAAAGCATCAATTCTTCGGCGCTCAGCCTTCTTCACAGTCCAACTCTCACATCCATATATGACCACAGGAAAAACCATAGCCTTGACTAGACGGACCTTTGTTGGCAAAGTAATGTCTCTGCTTTTGAATATGCTATCTAGGTTGGTCATAACTTTCCTTCCAAGGAGTAAGCATCTTTTAATTTCATGGCTGCAGTCACCATCTGCAGTGATTTTGGAGCACCAAAAAATAAAGTCTGACACTGTTTCCACTGTTTCCCCATCTATTTCCCATGAAGTGATGGGACTGGATGCCATGATCTTTGTTTTCTGAATGTTGAGCTTTAAGCCAACTTTTTCACTCTCCGCTTTCACTTTCATCAAGAGGCTTTTGAGTTCTTCTTCACTTTCTGCCATAAGGGTGGTGTCATCTGCATATCTGAGGTTATTGATATTTCTCCCAGCAGTCTTGACTCCAGCTTGTGCTTCCTCCAGTCCAGCGTTTCTCATGATGTACTCTGCATATAAGTTAAATAAACAGGGTGACAATATACAGCCTTGACGAACTCCTTTTCCTATTTGGAACCAGTCTGTTGTTCCATGTCCAGTTCTAACTGTTGCTTCCTGACCTGCATACAGATTTCTCAAGAGGCAGATCAGGTGGTCTGGTATTCCCATCTCTTTCAGAATTTTCCACAGTTTATTGTGATCCACACAGTCAAAGGCTTTGGCATAGTCAATAAAGCAGAAATAGATGTTTTTCTGGAACTCTCTTGCTTTTTCCATGATCCAGCAGATGTTGGCAATTTGATCTCTGGTTCCTCTGCCTTTTCTAAAACCAGCTTGCACATCAGGAAGTTCACGGTTCACATATTACTGAAGCCTGGCTTAGAGAATTTTGAGCATTACTTTACTAGTGTGTGAGATGAGTGCAATTGTGCAGTAGTTTGAGCATTCTTTGGCATTGCCTTTCTTTGGGATTGGAATGAAAACTGACCTTTTCCAGTCCTGTGGCCACTGCTGAGTTTTCCAAATTTGCTGGCATATTGAGTGCAGCACTTTCACAGCATCATCTTTCAGGATTTGGAATAGCTCAACTGGAATTCCATCACCTCCACTAGCTTTGTTCGTAGTGATGCTTTCTAAGGCCCACTTGACTTCACATTCCAGGATGTCTGGCTCTAGGTCGGTGATCACACCATCATGATTATCTGGGTCGTGAAGATCTTTTTTGTACAGTTCTTCTGTGTATTCTTGCCATCTCTTCTTAATATCTTCTGCTTCTGTTAGGTCCATACCCTTTCTGTCCTTTATCGAGCCATCTTTGCATGAAATGTTCCTTTGGTATCTCTGATTTTCTTGAAGAGATCTCTAGTCTTTCCCATTCTGTTGTTTCCCTCTATTTCTTTGCATTGATCACTGAAGAAGGCTTTCTTATCTCTTCTTGCTATTCTTTGGAACTCTGCATTCAGATGTTTATATCTTTCCTTTTCTCCTTTGCTTTTCACTTCTCTTCTTTTCACAGCTATTTGTAAGGCCTCCCCAGACAGCCATTTTGCTTTTTTGCATTTCTTTTTCATGGGAATGGTCTTGATCCCTGTCTCCTGTACAATGTCACGAACCTCATTCCATAGCTCATCAGGCACTCTATCAGATCTAGGCCCTTAAATCTATTTCTCATTTCCACTGTATAATCATAAGGATTTGATTTAGGTCATACCTGAATGGTCTAGTGGTTTTCCCTACTTTCTTCAATTTAAGTCTGAATTTTGCAATAAGGAGTTCATGGTCTGAGCCACAGTCAGCTCCTGGTCTTGTTTTTGCTGAATGTATAGAGCTTCTCCATCTTTGGCTGCAAAGAATATAATCCATCTGATTTCAGTGTTGACCATCTGGTGATGTCCATGTATAGAGTCTTCTCTTGTGTTGTTGGAAGAGGGTGTTTGTTATGACCAGTGCATTTTCTTGGCAAATGCCCTTAGTCTTTGCCCTGCTTCATTCTGTATTCCAAGGCCAAATTTGCCTGTTACTCCAGGTGTTTTTTGACTTCCTACTTTTGCATTCAAGTCCCCTGTAATGAAAAGGACATCTTTTTTGGGTGTTAGTTCTAAAAGGTCTTGTAGGTCTTCATAGAACCGTTCAACTTCAGCTTCTTCAGCGTTACTGGTTGGGGCATAGACTTGGATTACTGTGATATTGAATGGTTTGCCTTGGAAATGAACAGAGCTCATTCTGTCGTTTTTGAGATTGCATCCAAGTACTGCATTTCATACTCTTTTGTTGACCATGATGGCCACTCCATTTCTTCTGAGGGATTCCTGCCCACAGTAGTAGATATAATGGTCATCTGAGTTAAATTCACCCATTCCAGTCCATTTCAGTTCGCTGATTCCTAGAATGTCGACATTCTCTCTTGCCATCTCTTGTTTGACCACTTCAAATTTGCCTTGATTCATGGACCTGACATTCCAGGTTCCTATGCAATATTGCTCTTTATAGCATCGGACCTTGCTTCTATCACCAGTCACATCCACAGCTGGGTATTCTTTTTGCTTTGGCTCCATCCCTTCATTCTTTCTGGAGTTATTTCTCCACTGATCTCCAGTAGCATATTAGGCACCTACTGACCTGGGGAGTTTCTCTTTCAGTATCCTATCATTTTGCCTTTTCATACTGTTCATGGGGTTCTCAAGGCAAGAATACTGAAGTGGTTTGCCATTCCCTTCTCCAGTGGACCACATTCTGTCAGATCTCTCCACCATGACCCGCCCGTCTTGGGTTGCCCCACGGGTATGGCTTAGTTTCATTGAGTTAGACAAGGCTGTGGTCCTAGTGTGATTAGATTGACTAGTTTTCTGTGGCATGCTATAGGAGCTCAATAAATATGAATTGAGGGGGAAATAAGTGAAGAAATGCTTTCTACTCCTATGTGATTTTAGGTACCTACATGTGCTATACCTAAGGAGCATGGCCAGGAGAGCTGGTTCAAAATTAGCTCAAGTTAAGAGAAGGCAAGTCATTTATCCAGGGTCCTCTTTGTACCCAGAGCTTTCTGCTTTGCCACAGAAGAGTAGGAACTATTAGGATTTTAGGATGTAGACAGGATGACTAGGGACAAGTGGGGGGCAGAATTGCAATCTGAATCAAGCAGTCAAAAGTGACAGGAGCTGCTTTTAGGTGGCCAGGAGGAGAATCTGGGCGGTGTCCCTAGTTAAGGAAGAGGAGACTATTCAGGCTTTGTCAGGTGTTTTTGTTGTTTTGTTTTCAAATGATGAGCATCCTTCCTTGAAATCAGCCTCCCGGTTCAGTCTCAGCCCACAGCTTTCTGTATGACCTTGTGCAGGCTGTTCTTATACCCTGGGCTTTGTTTTAAGCTGACAAATGAGGCTTTCTTCTTCAGCTGTGAGAAGTGGGGTGGAGAGAGTGTTGTTTCAAGCCAACTGGGTAAGTCATGCCCTCAAAATAGAGCCTGTCTTGGTTTATAGTTTCACTTTGAAAATTCTAGCAAATCCTGGGCTGAGGGACCGTATGGATGCCTGGAGTGCGAAATTGCTTTCTTAAAGCTGGACTTGCCCTATATTCCATTCTGAGTATCAAATGCAAACAGCCTCCCCAAGTCTATGATTGTGATAATTAGATGGGAGGAGTTAGGGCAATTTAGGAAGATGATGAGGCCTGACCTCTTCCTGCCTTTGAAATCCACATAGGAGGGAGAATGGGAAAAATGATGAATAGTTGATCAAAAAATGGGGAGTGTCCCTCCTAAATTAAGACAGCTGGCTCAGGGATGAAATTGTCTTACTCTGTTAATGGCCCTCAGGACCACATGCTAGGAAAACAGAAATTAAATGACAACTTTGGGCCACTCTCTCTAGACAGTGGGAGCAGGGCCACATCTTCTGTCTGCCCTTGGCCACCTGTGGATTTCTCTTGGGGAGTCACAAGAGTCTTGAGAGAGGGGGGTTGTTGGGCTCAGCTTGCAGGATTCCAGGCCAGGAGTCTCAGGAATGCGGGTTTTGCATCTTCTCGAGCTTTGATTGCCCTGGACACTCTGTGCTTTCCTGTTTGTGGCGGGGCTGGCTCAAGGCGACCTCCCTCCTTGCCATAGATCAGAGAGCTAGCCTGCTTGGTCTCTTCATATCCCCGAGAAACCGATTTTGCTACAGGGCTGGGTGAACCATATGGCAGCCTAGATTACAGTGATTGTTGGCGTTTGTCAACAGAGAGAGCAGGCTTTTTGGCTATAGCAAATTCCCCAGGTAGGGTTGCCCACACCATCTGTGAACATAGCATATAGGATCAGCTGGATGGGTAAGCGGTCCCATTCTTTCCCTTTCCCTGCCTCCCAAAGAAAGGGAGAGGCAAGTTCATCATCAAATGTTGGCTAATAGATCTGTATTTTTAGCTCTCCATTGTTCTTTTCTTTGAAGGATGCCGGGGAATGTCTATTAGTCATGTATCTTGTTCTGGAGAGGTTTACAGTCTAGTTGGGAAATATCAGATTTACATGAATCAATAACAAGTGATGTAAAGCAAAAGGTATATAATAATTACAAAAGGGAAAATAGATTGTAGAATTCAAAGATGATTCAATCAGATCTATGAGGGCTGAAATTTTCTAGGATAGTGTTGGATCTAAAGGTTATTTTTTTTTAATCAGCATTTTATTTTATTTATTTTTGGCCACTAGGTCTTCCTCACTTTGTGCAGGCTTTCTTTAGTTGTCGTGAGTGGGGGGCTGCTCTTCGTTGTGGTACCCAGGCTTCTCATTGCGGTGACTTCTCTTGTTGCAGAGCACAGGCTCTAGGCGTAGGCTTCAGTAGTTGCTGCACGTGAGATCAGTATTTGTGGTGCTCAGGCTTAGTTGTTCCATGGCATGTGGAATCTTCCCAGACCAGGAATCAAACCCATGTCCCCTGCATTGGCAAGCAGACTCTTATCCACTGTACCATCAGGGAAGTACAGGGTTAAAGGTTAGTTTTGAAGAATGAATAGGTTTGGGGGATTTAGGAGGATAAGGGAAAAGCTTCTAGGCCAAAAGAACAATATGAGCAGAGGCAGAGACAAGCAAGAAGTCTTTCCAGAACCATGAGGAGATTAATGTGGGGTAGAGACATAGGAGAGATAAGATTAGGGCAGGACTGGATTAAGGAGGGTCTCCAGAGACTGGCTGAGGAGTCTGGACTTGGGTCTGGAGGTGATATGGCGCCATTGTAGGTACTGGTGCAGAGATATGATATGAAGAGAGGAATGTTTGCAAATACTTTGTCTACACAATTCAGAGTGGACTGGATCTGGGGAGAGACAGATGCTTGAGAGATCAAGGAGAGAATTATAGTCTTTGAAGCAGGGAACCTGGGAGAAGAGGCAGGTAAATTATCCTGTTTCCTCCCAGACTCTGTGAGATGTGGTGAGGGACTGGGTAGCAGGCATAAAAGGGGTCAAGGTTTAATCTTGGAAAGCTGGGGAAAATCATGGTGCCATTAGCAAAAATGGAGAACTTGTGAGGAAAAGTAATTTTATGGAGGAAAATGAGTCTGGTAGTGATTTTATTTACTTAATGAACACTTATTTGACACTTATGATGTACTTGGCACTGTGCTAACCATTTTATAAATGTTAACTCATTTAGTTCTCATAATAACAGTATGAAATAAATACTGTTATTATCCTCTTTATTACAAAGGGGAAAACGCAAGCATAAAGAGAGCTGAACTAACTTGCCCAAGGTCATGAAGCTATAAATAAATGGCAGAGCCAGAATTTTGAGTCCAGACCATTATTCTAGGCTTCCTCCAGTTTATGGGACACCCAACTAGAAAATACAATAGACAATAGAAAGCCAAACATTTATTGGGTGCTTTCTTAGTGCAGAAGTCTTTGCAGGAAAAGTAAAAATGAGTGTGACATGGATATACCATCAGAGAGCTTGTAAAGTTCTAGTGAGGGAATGGCAGATGGTCAAATTGTTGTTAAGAATACTAGATTCTGTGCTACAGGAGAGGGCAGCACATAAATAATAGGGAAGATAAATACATGTATCATAAATCCACATTTATTAGAGACACATCTGGTTAGAGACATGAGAAAAGGAGAAGGAGCTTGGGAGATGGGTTGGACTTTGGTTGTTGGTGGTAGGGGAAGGAAGGTTGTTCCTGGTACAGACAAAAGCTTGGATAAAGTTTTGGAAGAAAGAAAATTCAAAACATCTTTTGGGATCAGCACATAGCATAGGATGTAGCTCAGTAATTGTTTGACCTGAACTAGGATGGGAAGTGGTTCGTTAGGTTGCAACATAAAGCATGAGTTGGAGAAATAGTACCAGAGAAGGCTGACATTTCCTTGGTGGAGGTCTGGGGAGGATCAGACTGGAGACATTGAATCCCAGGTCCATGGCTGAGGGGTGCATAGCTGATGCTGGAAGAGTAGAGGACTCTTGGATGGAAGGCTGTAGGAAGGAAGGGCTGGAGGGCTGAGGAGAGAGCCCGTTTGTTTTATGTATACATACATCTAGGCTATTCTTACTTGGGGATCAACCTAAATATTTCCTAAAATAAGGCCTGTTGGCTTGTGGGCTGTGGTCGTTCCTCTCCTAGATGGGGAGACCATTCTGACTTTGCTCAAGGGTCTCCCAGCCCCATGCCCCTCTGCTACCATACCCTGGGCAGGGGTAAATAAAGTTCTTATGGTCTTTGTTCCCTAAGTAGATAAAGACAGTAGTCCTGGGACCCTTCTGCCTGGACTAAAGGAGAAATTGACAAGACACGAGACCACACTCCTGTTATGGATGCAGAGATGATTATCTCAGGGAATCCCTGTGTGACGGGATACCTGAGTGGTGGAGATTGCTCTCTTAGATCAAGACATCATAGATGGTGACCCCCAGTGGAGAGTCAAAGCATGGTCCATTCTAGTATTCCATACCCCTTAGGCCTTTAAATTTTTTTTAAATGTATTTTTGACTGCACTGGGTCTTCACTGCTTTGTGCAGGCTTTCTCTAGTTGAGGTGAACAGGGACTACTCTTTGTTGTGGTGCTCAGACTTCTCATTAAGGTGACTTTTCGTTGCAAAGCATGGGTTCTAGGCATGTGGGCTCAGTAGTTGCAGCTCGCAGGCTGTAGAGCCCGGTAGTTCTGGCACATGGCCTTAGTTGCTCTGCAGCATATGGGATCTTCCTGTAACAGGAATTGAACCGGTGTCCCCTGCATTGCAAGATGGATTCTTAACCACTGGACCACCAGAGAAGCCCCCTCTTAGGCCTTTAAGCATCATTCTTAGGACAAGTGTTGAGTAGAGATGGAACTTAAAAGTACAGAGGTCAGATATTAACTCTTTGACTTTTTCAGTGGACATGCAGGAATGGTCCTAACCTCAGACTGTGTCTCATAACACAGAGCACAGTCCTAGGAGAGAGATGTCGCTTTAAACTTCAGTTTGCCACTTACTAGATCTGTGACCTTAGGACAACTGAACTTTGGGCATCTGTTTTATTTTTAACTGAAAAAGAAGGTTAGTGATATTTGCTTTTCTTTCCTAGCAGGGATATTGTGAGGCTTACAGGAAATAACGTCTGTGAAAGTGCTTTGAGGTTGCAAGGTGCCGTATCAGAGTGTGCTGTTATTATTACAATGACTAACCAGTTTGCTAACTCTTAAAGATTAATGCTCTGGGAGAGCCTTTTGCATAACCTCTTCATGGTCCCTCTGCCAAGGACTTACAGGGCAAGGCCACAGAGTGGGAATATGATTCGCAACATAGACTATTTCCTCCGGCAGGTATATCCTGTTTCATTGGCTCTCTGATGCACTTCCCCCGACTCCATACATTAACACCTCTGAAATTTGGCCATGCCTTACAACTGACAGCATAGTAGATGTGATGAAACCAGCTAATTCTTTTCTGGGAACTAGGTGGACCACTTACACAAATTTTTTTCTACATGAAACACTATTTTCTCTCAACCTTTACTAGAGAAGATCTTGCTAAAATACATTGGGACATTTTGCTGTCTCAGTAATTATAGAATGCTTCTGTCCTTGAATATCTTGTCATGTGTCATCATCTTTTCTCATTGCACAGATCTCTGCAAGCAAAAGTTTGGTTTGAATATATATGTCCTGATCTTAGGACCTATCCTGCCTGTTGATTAAAGAAAAAATCTCTAGTGACAATTTTGTTGTCATTTTCTGCTTCTACCTAGAAGTGGAAGGTGAGATGTGTTTTGGTTCATGGATACTTTATATTACCCTGGATTTGACTGTCTTGGACCCTGGGGTGTTAGAAGGTGGGAAGCTGGGTCTCCTATCCCTGTCTTGTAAACCTCTAACATAAACCCTCTAAGTGACAGGACTACCAATATACTGTCTGTAAAGGTTCTATTTAGAATAAATTCTATTCTTGTTTTCTTTCACCTTTTGAAAGCTCTTTGGACACAATTGCAAATTCTGAGCTTCTTTATTAATACCAGTTCTTACTTCAATATCTTCTTGAGCATCTGAGTGTGGACTTTCCACCCTTTTTTTTCTTGGCTACCGTGGTGCAGCATGTGGGATCTTAGTTCCCCAACCAGGGATCAAACCTACTCCCCCTGCAGTGGAAGCTTGAGTCTTAACCACTGGACCACCAGGGAAGTTCCTGGACTTTCCATCTTTTAAGTTGAATGGCAAAGAGCCTTCTGAGCCACTTCCCCCACCCCCAACCCCCCTCAGCCTTGTCCTCTGCTGTAGGTTCAGGGAATGTAGACTGAGAATGTGTGGTTATGAATGTAAATCCTCAGGTAAAGAGGGGTAAGGAAGAGGCATTAACATTTTCCAAGCAGATATGACTTCATCTGACTCTCACAACAACCTACAAAAGTGGACTTTCCCTTCCCTACGCTACAGCTAGGAATGAAACACTAGCTGAGGTGTGTTCCAAGCTGGCCGCACTGGGTTCTAAGTGATGATGCTCGTCTGAACCATGCTTTCTAGGCAGAGTCAGTTTGGAAACAAAGAGGAACGATAAGGGGATTACTTACTTTTACTGATTACCTGGGCATTTCTTCCTGGCTGATGAGGAGACTCAAGACATCACTGGATGGAGGTCTTTGAAGAATTCTGGTTTTTTTTTTTTTCCCCTACCCAAACTTGGGCTTCCCTAATAGCTCAGTTGGTAAAGAATCTGCCTGCAATGCAGGAGACCCCAGTTCGATTCCTGGATTGGGAAGATCCGCTGGAGAAGGGATAGGCTACCCACTCCAGTATTCTTGGGCTTCCCTTGTGGCTCAGCTAGTGAAGAATCCACCTGCAATGCAGGAGACCTGGGTTTGATCCCTGGGTTGGGAAAAGGGCTTCGTAGGTAGCACAGTGGTAAAGAATCCACCTGCCAATGCAGGAAAGTCAGGTTTGATCCTTGGGTTGGGAAGATCCCCCGAAGAAGGAAATGGCAACCCACTCCAGTGTTCTTGCCTGGAAAATTCCACGGACAGAAGAGCCTGGCAGGCTACAGTCCGTGGGGTCATGAAGAGTCAAGACACAACTGAGCACGCATGCACAACCTTGGATGTAGGCCGGTGACCAAGGCCCCTGGCTGGAGCTGTGCTGTATTTCTCAGCCTCTGATTGGCCCTCTGGCCCTGCTTCCAGAGGCTCCTGATTCAGGTCAGATGCTGCTTGGTGCCCTAGAAATAACCGGGTTTCTAGCCCAGCGTGACTCCCCGGAGCCCCTGGACCTGCTAGGGCCATGTTTGCAGCATCTCTCCCCAAAGCTGTGTATATTTCTATTATGTCATTTGCTTATTATAGACAGTTGGCTAAGTGTCAGTTATCACCTCCCCGTGATTCCCTGCCTTTTCTTCTCCTTCTGTCTTTTCCCCCAGTGCTTTGGAAACTCTGGGTGACAGGGACTTAAGAGGCAGCATTCTTAAATAGGTTCCTGCTACAGTTCTTTGGGTGGAATTAAGCTTTTGTGTTGATTTTCCCTGAGGAATGAGCTTTTGTTAGAAGCACTGGCACTGTAAGCAAGTATTCTCTCTACGGTTCATGGAAGGAGTGTCCAAAGGGTTGGAAAGACAGCAGACTGGGGGAGCAGGGCCTGGATGGCAGAAGGTGGGGAGTGTTGGTTTTGATCTGTAGGGGTCAAGTGCTGACCAGGAATTTGGCAGCCTCTGTGTGTTGGACTTCTCCTTCCTGTGACCTTGGTAAGCACTGGTCTTCTTAAAGCTTTGTGTCCTAGTGCTGTTTCTGCACTTTGGGCTAAAAGATGCTGATTGAATTCTTGTCCTAGAGTCACAGTTATGGTTATGGGACAGTGAGCTGGAGAAACTCCTCTAGATTCCAGGCTTGGGGGAATGGTAGGTTAGGTGCCTGGGCAGTGACATGGGAGGCAGCTCCCTAAGGACCACAGGGTGCAAAATAAGAGCTTAGTCTGCTAGGCAGCTGGGCAGCCTCTGCCCCTTCCGAAGTCTCTGCGTGAAAGAACGGGGCTGTTTTTCCCTCTCAACACACCCATCTGATCCCTTGTCGATATGGCTGGCACTTTGTGAGGTCTCTTGTCCTTCACTGCTGTTTTCAGTCATGTCCCCAGGTTTGATCTGGTTACACTTGGGCCTTCTTGCAGAGATCCTGTCACATTATCCGTGGACCTCAGGGCTGGAAGCAGCTCCCATTTGGCCTTGTTCAGACTCGTGAGCAGGGCAGAGGAGGCAGTGTGATTTGTATGAGGTGTCAAGACAGGGCCGACAGGGATTCTTTGCTTCCTGTGATCCACACCGCTCACCGAGAGGATGAGGGCCTGTAGACTTGGAGGTTTTCTCTGGAAAACATTAGCAGAACTGACCTTATGACTGTGTGTTTGGAGGGTTGAGTATACACTGACCTTCATGCTCTTTTCCTCTCCCCCTCCCTCCTCCTTCTTTTATTAATTGAATGATTCTTTGAATTCTATAGTGCTTTACAATTTTCAAAAGTTTCACACACATGATTTCATAGAACCTATAATAACCCTTTCCTCTCTATCCTTGTATTGCCCCTCTTCCCCTTCCCTCTCCCCACTGGTAACCAATAGTTTGTTCTCTGTATCTGTGAGTCTGATTCTTTTTTGTTTTATTTTTAGATTCCACATATAAGTGATATAACAGAGTATTTGTCTTTCTCTATCTGACTTATTTCACGTAGCATTATGCCCTTCAGGTCCATCCATGTTGCTACAAATGGCAAAATTTTATTCTTTTTTATGCTCGAGTAGTATTCCATTATATATATCTATATGTCTATATATCTAGTATTCCATTATATATATATATATATACACACACACACACATACCACATCTTCTTTATCCATTTACCTGCTGATGGACACCTGTGTTGCTTCATACCTTGCCAATTGTAAGTAATGCAGCTGTGAACATTGTCCCCCTCCATTCTGATGCACAGAGGAGCTGTCTCGTCATCTGAGGCCAGTCCTCCAGCTCTGCCCTATAGTCTAGCCCTTGTCACCTTCTCAGGCTCCTGATACTGTTATTTTTCTTTCTCTCCACTGTCACTCCTCTGTCTTTTTCTTTGCTGAATCATTTCTATCCATTTCTCAATATATTCAAATATCTCCCCTCTTCAACTACAGCCTATCATTCTCTCCTCTTTCACAGAGGCAAGAACAGTCTATATATTAATATCTTGTCTCTATTTCATGACCTCTCCTCTCACAACCCTTTGGCTTCTTCCCCAATTCCCCCTCCATCAAAAATGTTCTAAGTTCATCTCTCAGCACTTTAATAGGATTAACTAATCCTGGCTTCTTGAAATATGTTGTTCCCTTGGCTACCATGATGTCAAATCTTACTTTTGCTCCTGTCTCTGGCCATTCATTTGTATTCTCTCTCTCTCTTTTATTTCTTATGTTTTAGCTCTTTCTTCTCTATTCGGGTTTTAAATGTGAGGTTTTCTCAAGTCTCCATCCTTGGTTCTCTTTCTTTCCTTTTCTTGGGGTGGGGTGCTCTGCTGGTCTCTGTTGCTATGTGCTGGCTTCCTCTACTCGGGATGAATGGGGGCTATTCTCCAGTTGTGGCTCACAGGCTTCTCACTGCAATGGCTTCTCTTGTTGTGGAGCACAGGCTCTAGGGGGTAAAGGCTTCAGCAGTTGCAGCTCATGGGCTGTAGAGCGTGGGCTTAATAGTTGTGGCACACAGGCTTAGTTGCCTTGCAGCATGTGGGATCCTCCTGGACCAGGGATTGAACCACTGTCCCCTCACTGCAAGGCAGATTCTTAACCACTGGGCCACCAGGGAAGCCCTTATTTCTTTATGTCTCTTACACTGTCTTCATATGCTGTTTTTATGGCTTTACTTATTGTGTCTATGAGGACTCTCAAATTCACACCTTCAATTTTGTAGTTGGAGACCTTTGAGCTCCAGATTTATATATTTACCTTCTTACTCATCTTCTCTACTTGGTATCTCACAGCAGTCCTAAACTCAGGATGTCCCAAATTGAACTAATAGTATCACCCCCTTCCCAAACTTGGTCCTCTGAGTTTCTGGTCCTCTGGTTAAGTTTCCTAACTTAACCACTTAGGTTGCATTTTGGTACTTTCTTCTTTATCACTTGCCCCTCACAGCTCCTCTCATCTTATCACTTTTTCCTCCTAAATTTCTCCTGAATTTATCTGTTTTTCCACTGATATCACCCATATCAAATACTGATCATTTTCTACCTGTTTCACTGCAGTTGCTTCATTACTGGCTCTTTTGTGTTAACCTGTGCCCCTTTGAATTCATTCTCCACATAGCAAACTTTTTAAAAAAAAATCATTTATTTTTAATTGAAGGATAATTGCTTTATAATAATGTGTTGGTTTCTGCTATACATCAACATGAATCAGCCATAGGTATACATATGTCCCCTCCCTCGTGGCCCTCCCTCCCACCTTCCACCCTATTCCACCCCTCTAGGTTATCACAGAGCACTGGTTTGAGCTCCCTAAGTCACAGAGCAAATTCCCACTGGCTATTTATTTTATATATGGTGGTGTATGTTTCCATGCTGCTCTCTCCATTTGTCTGATCACATTTCACTCTGCTGCCCCTACTCTGCTCCAGCCTCTTTCACTAACTTTAACATATTTTAAGACAACATCTAGAACTTCCCTGGTTATCCAGTGGTTAAGACTCCACACTTTCAATGCAAGGGATGCAGATTTGATCCCTGGTCAGGGAACTAAGATCCTGCATGCTGTACCATATGGCAAAAAAACAATGATAATAATGAGTTTTTTTAAAAGTCATTAAAAGCCACATTTCTCTTGAAGGCCTTATGTGGGCTTACTTTTGCCTATGTGGCCCATTGTGCTGGGCTCATTCATTCCATCAACAATATTGGAGCTCCTCCTGTATATCAAGACTTCTTCTAGTCCATTTCTCTGCCCATCTGGTCCTCACTCTGCTCTTGCGCAACACTGGCCTTGACAAGATATGACTCCTTGCTCAGGGCACTTGTGTGCACTCTTTTCTGTCTGTCAAATGCCCTTTCTTTTCCTCCAGTTCATTCCCGTCTGTCTTGAGCTCAGCTCAGAAGGTACTTCCTTCAGGAAGATTTTCTGAAACCCCAGACTAGGCATAACTCTGCTCCATCTCTAGCACCACCATAGTCACTTCCACTCTCTCTCAAATTTATTCATGGCAGTGACTGAAACATCATTGGAGGTCAAATATCTACTCCCTGCTAGGCCATAGACTCTTGAGGGCAGAGACTGTGTCTGTCGTATTCACAGCTGTACACCCAGGCCTAGCACAATGCCTGGCACATAGTTGGCACCAGGATTGTTTAGTTTTATGAGTAAATGACAGCTGAGCTGAGGATGAGGAGATTAAGATGAATTTGCTGAGAGGTATATGCAGACAATGTTGTCCTGTCAAATGGTCAAATTAGAGTGGTTAATAATAGTTTAAATTTTTATAACAAGCAAATAGTTAGATTATCTGGCTTAAATTTTTAGTTTTAAATATGAGGAAACTAAGGCCCAGAGAAAGAAATGTACCCACTCCAGTATTCTTGCCTGGAGAATCCCAGGGACGACGGAGCCTAGTGGGCTGCCATCTATGGGGTCGCACAGAGTCGGACACAACTGAAGCGACTTAGCAGCAGCAGCAGCAGCAAGGCCCAGAGAGTGAACTCACTCACCCAAGGTCATGGAATGAGGCAGGAGCAGAATCCTCACTCCTCCCGCCTGACTTCCAGGTTGGCACCAGCTCACCTTCAGCACCACCCCCTTCCTGCCTCCTCTACCTCTATGTTCTCCAGAGCAAGCAGGGCTCTGGAAGGTCGATTGCTTCCTTCTTGACTGGAGGGTGTGGCAGGTAGGAGCAGCCGACCCTACGATGGTATATAAGGAGTCATTTCACCCTCCTCCTCCCCGTGTTAGAAATGAATGATGGGTTGCAAAGGTATCTGAGCCAATGCCAGCCTTCCCCATTGAGATGTGAGCCTTGAAAGGAGGAATACAAGGCATGTGTTTGTTGAAGTAACTTGATTTTCCAGTTTCTAGATTATCAGAATTTGGGACCTGGAAGCCTGACATCGAAGGAGCCTGGTTTGCATCCATTACTTATGGACTCACAGTGCGCCCAACCTGCATGAGTGGTCCGATGGTGATGCCTTAGTTAGGACCTACAGGAAAGCCCTCTTCAGTAAGGTGGCCCTTCCTCTATCACATTTACCTGATCTCTGCATCCTAGTCATTGAGAATTATGTCCTGAAAGATCCAGAAGTGGAACACGCCAACCTGGGAGTGGCCATGGAAGAAAGAGGATACTTAGTATATGAACCTCAGCATGCTGGCACCTCACATTTCCAGTCTCACCTCACTTGTGTTCAGGTGTTTTTTTTTCTTTTATTTAACCAACATTTACTGAATCTCCATTACTGTCCTGGGTAATGAGGAAACAAAGATAAGTCATTTCTCTGCCCATGAAAAGCTCACAGCTTAGTGATAGATGGACCATTCATTTATTCATTCACTCATTTATTGAATATTTGGTAGTCATCTATTATGCTCTAGGTATTGTGCTGGGCTTATTCATTTATTACTTCAACAATATCAGACTTCCCCCTGTATATCAAGACCTCTAGGTGCTTGCAATATTGAACAAACAAAAGTCTGTGCCCTTGTGGAATTAGCTTTCTATTGGTTGAGACTAATAAAATGGAATGTACATAAAAAATAAGTAAATTAAGTAGTGTTTTGAAGTGGTAAATACTATGAAAAAGAAAAAAAAGGATGGAAAGGGGTGAAAGGGGTACAGGGGGATGTGGTTTGTAATTTATACAGGGTGGTTTTGACAGACCTAATTTACAAAGTGATGTAAGAGCAGAGACTTAAGGAGGTGAGGAAGTTAAACATATGGATAGCCTGGGGAGAGGAATTTCACACAGAGGGAATTCCACCTCAGGTGGATGCGTGCCTGGCATGTTTGGGGAACAGCAAAAAGGCCCATATGTCTGAAATGGAATGAACTGAGGTTAGAGAAGCAATGGGTTAGAGAAGCAATGTAGGGCCTTGTAGGCCATTGTGAAGATTTGGCTTTTTCTTTCTGTGAAAAAAAGGATCTACTGAAGGGTTTTGAGTAGAGGGATGTTGTTATATGACTTATATTTGAAAGGGATCACAAAGTCTGTTGTGTTGAGAATAGATTTGCAGGAGCCAGGGTGACGAGAGACATGAACAAGGAGGCCATTACAGACTAGGTAAGAGATAGTGGTGGCTTGAAGTATTGCAGAGGTAAAGGAGGGAGTGAGAAAAGGCTGGATTCTGGATATTTTAAAAAGACAGAGCCCAAAGGATTTCCTGATGGATAGCATATAGAGTGGGAGAGAAAAAGAGAAGTGAAAAATGATTCTAAGCTTTTAACCTGAGCAACTGGAAATGTGATATTGCTATTGAGTTGGAGAAGACTGGGTGGATCAACCTTTAGGAGGAGATAAGGTTTTAGATCTTCTTCATGTGTTAAGTGGAGAGTCAGATTTGGGCAGGAGGAATAACTATGGGAATCATCTAATTATACAGGTAGTATTATTTTGGTTCAGATCAGTCGCTCAGTCATGTCCAATTCTTGCAACCCCATGGACTGCAGCACACCAGGCTCCCCTGTCCATCACCAACTCCCAGAGCTTACTCAAACTCATGTCCATTGAGTCAGTGATGCCATCCAACCATCTCATCCTCTGTCATCCCCTTTTCTCCTGCCTTCAATCTTTCCCAGCATTAGGGACTTTCCAGTGAGGCAGTTCTTCACATCAGGTGGCCAAAGTATCAGAGCTTCAGCTTCAGCATCAGTCCTTCCAAAGAATATTCAGGACTGATTTCCTTTAGGATGGACTGGTTGGATCTCCTTGCAGTCCAAGGAACTCTCAAGGGTCTTCTCCAACACCACAGTTCAAAAGCGTCTATTCTTCAGCACTTGGCTTTCTTTATGGTCCAACACTCACATCCGTACATGGCTACTGGAAAAACCATAGCTTTGACTAGACAGATCTTTGTTGGCAAAGTAATGTCTCTGTTTTTAAATATGTTGTCTAGGTTGGTCATAGCTTTTCTTACAAGGAGCGAGCATCTTTGAATTTCATGGCTGCAGTCACCATCTGCAGTGATTTTGGAGCCCAAGAAAAGATAGTTTGTCACTGTTTCCATTGTTTCCCCATCTATTTGCCATGAAGTGATGCGACCGGGTGCCATGATTTTAGTTTTTTGAGTGTTGAGTTTTAAGCCAGCTTTTTCACTCTCCTCTTTCACTTTCATCAAGAGACTCTTTAATTCCTGTTCACTTTCTGCCATAAAGATGGTGTCATCTGTATATCTGAGGTTACTGTTATTTCTCCTAAAAATCTTGATTCCAGCTTGTGCTTCATCCAGTCCAGCATTTTGCATGATGTACTCTGCATATAAGTTAAATAAGCAGGGTGACAATATGTAGCCTTGACGTACTTCTTTCCCAATTTAGAACCAGTCCATTGTTGTTCCATGTCCAGTTCTAACTGTTGCTTCTTTTCCTGCATACAGATTTCTCAAGAGGCAGGTAAAGTGGTTTGGTATTCCCATCACTTTAAGAATTTCCCACAGTTTGTTGTAAATCCACACAGTCAAATGCTTTAGCAGAGTCAATAAAGAAGAAGTAAATGTTTTTCTGGAATTCTCTTGCTTTTTCTGTGATCCAACGGATGTTGGCAATTTAATCTCTGGTTCCTCTGCCTTTTCTAAATCCAGCTTGAACATCTGGAAGTCCTCAGTTCACGTACTGTTGAAGCCTAACTTGGAGCATTACTTTGCTGGCGTGTGAGATGAGTGCAATTGTGCATTGTCTTTCTTTGGGATTGGAATGAAAATTGACCTTTTCTAGTCTTGTGGCCATTGCTGAGTTTTCCAAATTTGCTGACATATTGAGTGCAGCACTTTTACATCATCATCTTTTAGGATTTGAAATAGCTCAGCTGTAATTCCATCACCTTCACTAGCTTAGTTTGTAGAGATGCTTCCTAAGGCCCACTTGACTTCACATTCCAGGATGTCTGACTCTAGGTGAGTGATCAACCATCATGGTTATCTGGGTCATTAAGATCTTTTTTGTATAGTTCTTCTATGGATTCTTGCCACCTCTTCTTAATATCTTCTGCTTCTGTTTTACCACTTCTGTCCTTTATTTTGCCCATCTCTACATGAAATGTTCCCTTAGTATCTCTAGTTTTCTTGAAGAGATCTCTAGTCTTTCCCAATGAGATCACAGAGGAGTGAATATGGGTAGAGCAGAAAGGAAGGGCAAGGACCAAAGTGAGTCCTGAACACTACTGTGGTAAGAGGTTAGGAGGAGGGGCTTCCCTGGCAGTCCAGTGGTTAAGACTGTGTGCTAAGGCAATGACACCCCACTCTAGTACTCTTGCCTGGAAAATCCCATGGATGGAGGAGCCTGATAGGCTGCAGTCCATGGGGTCGCTAAGGGTCAGACACGACTGAGCGACTTCCCTTTCAATTTTCACTTTTATGCATTGGAGAAGGAAATGACAATCCACTCCCAGTGTTCTTGCCTGGAGAATCCCAGGGACAGGGGAGCCTGGTGGGCCATCTCTGGGGTCACACAGAGTCGGACATGACTGAAGTGATTTAGCAGCAGCAGCAGCAGCTTCCACTGCAGACGATGTGGGTTTGATCCCTGGTTGGGAACTAAGATCCCATATACCATGTAGTGTGGGAAAAAAAAAAAGTGATGGGGAAGGAAGGAGTCAGCAAAGAAGACTGAGAAGATGTGACCAGTGAGACAGGAAAAAAGCCAAGTGGGTGTGGTGATCCTGAAGCCAAGAGAGGAAAATGCAGCATGTTGGTGGGGAGAGATGGATTGGTTTTAATGCTACTGATCAGTCAAGGAAGATGAGGAGTGAGAATTCACCATGGGGTTTGGCAATGTGCATGTCAACGAGGATCTTGACCAGCAGTTTCAGGGTCGTAATGGAGGTTAGAGCTTTATTTGAGTGGCTTTAACAGAAAATGAAAGAGAAGGAATTTATTGCAAGTTCAGTGCAGAGGGAAACTGCAACAGGGAGGTAGCTGGTAGGGGGAGTGGAATCAGGAGGGTGTTTATTTTCTTATTTTATTGTGCCAAAAGCCACATAAAAATTATCATTTTAACCATTTTTCAGAGTACACTTAGTGGCATAAATTATATTCACATGTAACCATCAACACCATCCATCTCCAGGACTTCATCTTCTCAAACTGAAACTCTATTGTTTTTCTTTAATATGAGAGAAGTAACAGTATGTTTACATGCTGGTGGGAACAATCTGGGTGAGAGAGGGAAAGGAATGCTGTTGGAGTGTGAGGCGAGATTGTTGGAATGATTTTCTAGAGTAGGGGAGAGGTGAGGTCTGGTTCACAAATAGAAGTTTTGGCTCTGGGACCATGGATAGTTCATCTTTAGTAACAGCAGGAAAGGCAGAGTTAGTGTGGATGGATGATGATAGGTACATAAATGTGGTGGGAGTCTGGAAATCCTCTTCTGATTTGAGTTTTCTCAGTGAAGTAGAAAACAAAGTCATCAGCTGAGAGTGTGGGGGTGGAGTGTGAGAGGTTTAAGAAGAAAGGTGTGAAGCAGTCATAAGGAGAGTAGGTGAGTGAATAGAATAAACCAGGGAGGGACAGTATTGTCAGGGATCTTTAAGGGCCTATCTTTGGCCCATGGTCATGAATTAAAGTGAGACCAGAGTACGTGGCTGTGTGCCTTTTTCCAGCTACATTCAATTGCATAGGTGCAAGTGTATTTAGCTAACTACAAGTTAAGACAGGACTAGCATACACACATGAATGAATGACAGAAAGGTGTCTTGCCCTCAAAGAGCTTGCAGTCCAGGCCAGAAGATTGAGTTAAAGGTACTGACAGCACAAAGTGATAAGTGCTCTAAGTAGAAAAGTACAGGGAAAGGCATTGGCACAAATGGAAGATACCTAAACCCAGCCTTGAAAGTTGTTTCTTCCTGGAGGAAAAAGATATGAGCTGGGACTTCAAAGAACAAATGTAAATGAACTAGGTAAAGGGAGATGGAAGAAGTATTCCAGAGAGTGGGAATAGTATGTGCAAAGGGATAAAGTTGAGACTGGGGTATGTTGGAGCAGTTTAAAGAAGATCATTTACCCCAGGTGCCCTGTGTAGTGATGAAAGATGAGTTTGGCAAGGTGGGTTGAATTGAATCATTATGTAGGGCCTTGAGGGCTATATTAAGAAGTTTGGATCAATCCCATGAGCAATGAGAGAGGTGGAGATGGACTAGGGGGTAATTGTTGCTGAGTCGCTTCAGTCGTGTCCAACTCTGTGTGACCCTATAGACGGCAGCCCACCAGGCTCCCCCGTCCCTGGGATTCTCCAGGCAAGAACACTGGGAGTGGATTGCCATTTCCTTCTCCAATGCATGAAAGTGAAAAGTGAAAGTGAAGTCGCTCAGTTGTGTCCGACTCTCAGCGACCCCATGGACTACAGCCCACCAGCCTCCTCCATCCATGGGATTTTCCAGGCAAGAGTACTGGAGTGGGGTGCCATTGCCTTCTCCGGAAGAGTGTGTTAGGAATGCTTAATAAATGAGTGACATTTGAGTTGGCCCTTATATCAGCTCTCTATGACTATGTAACAAATTACTCCAAAATTTAGTGGCTTAAAACAAGACTTCTATTTTCTCACAACAAGCTTTCTATTTTTTGTGGGTCAGGAATCCAGATGGGACTTGATGAAGTCCTCAGGCCTAGAGACTTTCATCAGGTTACAACTAAGAGTCAGCCAGGCCAGAGCTGCAGTCCTCTCAAGACTCAACAAGGGGCTTCCAAGCTCACTCACATGGTCATTGACAGGCTTCAGGTACTCACTGGCTATTGTCCAGAGACATCAATTCCTGACCACATGGATCTCACCATAGGGTGGTTCATGACATGGCAACTGACTTACCCTCAAGCGAGCAAGGAAGAGAGTAAGAGGGAGCAAACAAGATTGAAGACACAGTCTTTCTGTAACTCAGCCACAGAAGTGACATCTCATCTCTTTTGCTGGATTATATTTATCAGAAGTGAGTCTTTAGGCCCAGTCCACACTCAAAGGGAAGATATTGCTTAGGAGCCGGGAAATTAGGAGGCAAGATCTTTAGGAACCAATTCAGATGCTGCTTGCTTCCTGCAGTCCTGAAGGAGACTAAGGAGTTTGCCAGAAGAAATGAGGAATGACTGACTAGGAGAAGATGGTACAGAAGAACTTTAAGGACAAGGAAGTAACATGGGCAATGATGTGAAGGCCTGCAGTGCACTATGTCCAGAGTGGTGGAAGATACTGCTGCTAAGATATAGACTGTGGCTCACTGGAAAGGGTCTTATATGCTACTCTGAGAAGTTTGGTCTTTGCTCTTTGTCCCAAGAGAAAAGTCCCTTGAAGGCTTTTGTATAGGAAAGTGACCTGATTAGTTTTTGGTCTCTGATGGCTGTGTGTGGGACAAATGGGAATGGAGGGGGGGAGTTGGTGACAGAGAGCACCCTCCAGTGGATAGAAGGGCCTGAACCAAGGCAGTGGCAGTGGGCCTTGTGAAGTGGGGCCAGGTTCCAAGGATATCGAGACAATAATTAACAAGTCTTGGAGAACCTCCTGGGAGAGCACCCATCTATCGGATGCTTTAGGAGTTCTCCACCTAGAACACTGAGGGTGCTGGCTTCAACTGCTCCTTGTGAATGGGAGAGGGAAACAGCCCTGGCATACTTGGCCTTCACCTGTGAACTTAGGAACACATTCCTGGTTCTGTTTGATAACAGTAAGGGAGTTTTTAGTTCAGAGCATTTTTAAAAGTGCCTCCTGTGCATAGAATCCTATTTAGAGTGTTATGGGAAATTCAGAGTACAAGACTCTACTTACTCTTGAAGAACCTTCAGCCTAGTTCTGGGAAAGAAATCTGGTTTAGATTTAGGCCACTGGCACTCTGAGGACACTGGCACTGTGAGGCAGGGAAGGTGCAGTGCTTCATGTGCCCCCGCCCTGCCACAGCAGCGGCACTCTGAGATATTGATTTCTCCACGGGTCTTTGACGAGTGGTGAATCCTCACGGTGTAGCCAGGCCTCTGAGCTTCCACTCGTGTTGGTGAGGCAAAGGTTTTCCTCCTCCCCTTACCACTTTCCAGACCAGCCTCCCGGGACTTGTGGATCAGTCCAGTTTAACCCAAAAGGATTCTGGGTTCTAAGTTGACATTTGGCTCCTGAAAGGGCGGAGAGACACTGGTTTGTGGCGCCATCTAAGTTGCCTCTGGATGTGAGAGCGAAGTTGCTCCTAAGAACCAGAAATAATGGCTACTGAATAGTGTCGTGTTATAGTTTGGCACATTGTTATCTCACTTAGTCCTCACAATAACCCTAGGAAGGTGGTCCTATTGCCATATTATCCCATTTTCATATGGGAAAGTGAGACTCAGAGAGGTTAAGTGATATGCTGAAGGAGAAGGAAATGGCAACCCACTCCAGTATTCTTGCCTGGAGAATTCCATGGACAGAGGAGCCTGGTGGGCTACAGTCCATGCGGTCACAAAGAGTCAGACATGACTGAGCGACACACACACACACACACACACACACACACACGGTTAGTTAGAAGTAGAGGCAGGCCTGTCTGACTTCAGAGCCTGTATTCTAACCATATTAGCCCCCTCCCCTGTCTTCATGCTTTATTTATTAATTTTTTGAGCCCATTACTCTTGTCTCTGAACATATTCATTTGTCAGAAGATTGTTTTCCCTCCACTGCTGGGGTAAATAGGCTTTTCTTTTTCCTTCTAGGTTTTAAGTTGGCATTTAAGTGCTGACCCATATGGGATTCATTGCAGTATATGTACCTTTCATTTGGTTTTAGTTGTGTTCTTTGGTCACAAGCCAGAGTTAGATTCTCCAAACCTAGTTCAGGTAAAGATGAGCTTACCCTAGGAGGAGTTTGGGATTGCAAAGCAATCCATGAATAGGGCCTGACCTGAACTGGACCTTAGAGAGACTAGATCAGACCCAAATGGCTTGGTTTCCAGCATAAATTAGGTGCTCAATAAATATTTGTTGAATAGACAAAGCCAACAGTTGTATAGTCAATTATCAAGTGAAAGCGGCCAGCGACAACCCCAGTGGGAACAGAACCCTATTGTTTTGGCTAAAATCAGGATATTTGAAGGATATGGCAGTAGCAGCACTAGAGATTCACACCTGTTATGGGACCTCTCGTGTGAAATGCCAGGAGTGAGTGATGCTTCCTCTGACAGCTGGTGTCTGTGGTCCTACAGCACTGGACTTCTTGGTGGCTGAGACGCTATTAAAGGAGAGAGAAGGGGAGGTCTGGGATCAGGAGTTGACTCTGTCATAGCTGTGTGACTTGGGCTTGATCCAAAGATCCTCTGGGCCTTGTTGCCTGATCTAGAAAGGGAGGGGGTGCATTGGCAAACATTTTTTCCAGCTCTTTTTTTAAAAATAAATTTTTACTAGAGTAGATTTACAAAGTTGTATCAATTTCAGGTGTACAGCAAAGTGAATCAGTTATACATATACATATATCCACTCTTTTTAAAGATTCTTTTCCTGTAAGGGAAGAGTATTTAAGAGTATAAGTAGAGTTTCCTGTGCTCATTAGTTGTCTGTTTTGTTTATAGCAGTGCGCATATGTAAACCCCAGTCTCCCAATTTATCCCTCCACCCCTTGATACCCCTAACAGCCATAAGTTTGTTTTCTTAATATCTGCAGTCTTGCCAGCTCCTGAGTATGGGAATTTTAAGTTGGACTCAAGGGCACAGGAAACGCTGGCATGATGTCCCTGTCCCCTTGAAACCCATGGAGAAGTCTAAGCGGGTGGCCCCTTGGATAGAGGAGAGAGTTTCCTGAGAGGGGAAAGCACCTCTCTCAGGGTTTGGTTGGGGCTGTTTCCTTTTCTCCTTCCCTAAAGATACTTGGAAGGAAGGTAAGCCTGGCATGGTCACCCAGGACTCCTGAGGTCTCAGAGGTGAAAATGCAGGGGAAACACGTGCAGACAGGCCTCCTGCCCCTCGGTCTGACTGGCCTCATGCCATCAGGATGCCTCTCCTTCTCCCTGCATTGGCCCAACTCTGGTAGTTGAACTCCATCTGAAGCTGTGTTCTCTTTGTGTCTGTTACGGCTCTTGTGTGAAATGAACAATTTATTTTTCTCCAGTTGGAAGAGGAAGGTTGCTTAATGTGAGTAATAAAGTCCTTGGTGCTTACACCCTGGGGCCTGTTAACTGCCAAGTCAGATCCTCTTTGAAACAGAAGGTACCACAGCTCGCACAGGATGTGAAGCAGGTGGAGGTTCCTGATGTACTTTTGAGCTGCCTGAGCTCTTCCAAAGTCCAATGTGGGGAGGAGGGGGGCGGGGGGTATACATTTGTGGCTGCCTTCTCCTAGAACAGGGCTTCTACCAGTAGCCCTCTTGGTGTTTTGAGCCAAATGTTACCCTGTTATCCTTGTGTGATGGAAGATGCTTAGCAGTGGTAGTGCCCCTCCCTGAGTTACAACAAACAAAAATGTCTCTAGACATGCCAGCTGTCCCCTAGGGGGCAAAGTCGTCCCAGTTAAGAACCACTGTCCCCAAACTACCGCTGCACACATGCTGACAGCTTGTGAGATGAGCGAGGCTTTTGAGAACCAGAGTCTTTATTTTTGGTTTCACTTCTGACTCACTGAAGAACCCAGGGCAAGTTAATGAGGTTCTCTGTAACTCTGTTTATTCACCTGCAAGATGTGGAGGGGCTGTTTTCCTTATTAGAATAGTAATATGTTTGTTGGATAAAATTTAGAAGCAACAGAAAAGTATAAAGAAGAAAATTTAAAGGTTTGTCAGCATCCCGCACCACCTAGAGATAACTGCTATTAATTAAGACATATTTTCCCCCTGCATTTTAAATTTGCATACCTGTGCTCTCCCATACCACAAACACACCAAGTCAGGATCATGTCATAATATACAGCAAACTGTTCTTGAAAAAGTGAAGTTGCTCAGTTGTGTCCAACTCTTTGCGACCCTATGTACTGTAGCCCACCAGACTCCTCTGTCCATGGGGATTCCCCAGGCAAGAATACTGGAGTGGGTTGCCATTTCCTTCTCCAGGGAATCTTCCCGACCCAGGGATCGAACCTGGGTGTCCCACATTGCAGGCAGACTCCTTACCCTCTGAGCCACCAGGGAAGCCCATATACAGCAAACTGTTCTTGAAAAAGGTGATTTTTAAGAAATGGACACAGAAGACCATCTTATGGATGTCCTGTATTTTATTTAATCAACTTTGGGTTGTGCAGTGTTTACTGTAGCCAGTTTGTTACTGCTGGAGTTGATACTGGGATGGCAACTTTTGTGTGCAACTTTGATTTCTTTCAGACAATTTCTAGAAGTGGAATTGCTGGGTCAAAGGGTGGGAACACTTTTAAGACTTTGGATACATGTTATTTAGTTATTTTTCAGAATGGTTGTGCCATTTCATGTCAGCAGTGTATGAGACAACCAAATGGGGGCAGTGTTGGCCCTGCTGTGCCACTGCGGTGCCTGTGTCTAGGGGAGCCCCAGCTTCTAGTCCCTGACCACCTTTCTCTGGCCAGTGGAACTGAGGGTAGAGATCTCTGGTGAACTGCTAACTGGTGCTCATCAATTTCAGATTATGTCGTCAGGTCCTTTGATGTTCACAGGAGGACTTCTTATACATCAAAGAGAGGTATTTAAAGCTTTGGGGGGAAAAAAAAAGTAAAGCTTTGGGAATCTTTCCTTTCAAATCCTTGATTTTGACCCTACAGAGCTCAAAGCCTGATAGATACTTTTTCAGAGAGACCCACTCAATGATCCAGTTCCTAGAGGATAGCAGGTTCATCTTATTTTACAGGTAGAATTGAGGAAAAGGTGACTGGAGTTGTGGGGTGATGTTTAATCTAGAGACATAATCTTTCTTTTTCAATTTTTAATTTTGAAGTAATTTTAGTCTCGGAAAATCTACAAAAATAGGACAGAGTTCCTGCATCCCTCTCACCCAACTTCCTCTAATATTAACATCTTGCGTAACCATAGTAAAATCATCAAGACTAGGAAATTAACACCAGCGCAGTACTATTAACTAAACTATAGACCTTATTTGAATTTCAGCAGTTTCCTACTCATGTCCCATTTCTGATCCACCAGGTACCTAGGATCCCACATTGTATTTTGTTATTCCTCTTCCATTCCCTCTATAATCTGTAACCGTTTTTCAGTCTTTCCTTGTCTTTCATGATCTTGACACTTTTGAAGAGTTTTGATCAGTTGTTTTGAAGAATGAACCACAGTTTGGATTTGTCTAATGCTTTCTCATTATTGAAATGCGATTGTGCCTTTTTGACAAAATTTCCACAGAAATGAGGTTGTCTCCTTCCTACTCCATCTTCCTGGTGATAACCTTGATCCCCTGGGTGTCTGCCCAACTGTTCCATTGTAAAGTTACTATCTCTGTCTTTGTAATTAACAAATATCTTGGAATATATACTTTGAAACTGTGTAAACTTTTTCTCTTCTGACTTGACCACTAGTCCTAGCATCCATTGGTGGATTCTATTGGCAACAATTGTTTGCCATGTATGCCTGATGGTTTCTATTTCCTCTGTTCTTTTTGCATTTACTAATTGTAGAATATTATTTTGTATCTAATGTAAGGTAGGGTTACAGACATAATCTTTTTCTAATGTGCTTTATTGTTTAAAAGTCACATAATATAAAGCATACTATTTTAACCATATTTAACTGTACAGTTCAGTGGCACTAAGTACATTCACATTGTTGTGAAACTCTCACCATCATCCATTTCTCAAGTTTTTCACTTTCCTAAACTGAAACTCTGTCCTTGTTAAAGACTATGTCTCTATTCCCCTTCCCCATCCCCTGGCCCCAGGCATCTATTAATACCAACATACTTTCTGACTCTATGAATTTGACTATTCTAGGTACCTGGAATAAGTGGAGTCAAACAGTATCTGTCTGCACCTACTGTATATATCTGGGGGCTTTCCAGGTGGCTCAGTGGTGAAGAATCTGCTGGCCAAGCAGGAGACACGGTTGGAAAGATCATCTGGAGGAGGAAATGGCAACCCAATCCACTATTCTTGCTTGGGAAATCTCATGGACAGAGGAGCCTGGTGATCAATAGTCCATGGGGTCACAAAGATTGGACACAACTTAGTGACTAAACAACAACTATATATTGGAATGCATTTTTAATGTTAACTTATCATATGTCCTACAAACAGATTGTGCCATCTTTTTCCCCCTGTGCTATACAGTACGTTCTCATTAGTTATGTTTTCCACAAAGTAGTGTATATATGTCAATCCCAACCTCCCAATTTTCCCATCCCCTTAGTGTCCATATGTTTGTTCTCTTCATCTATGTAGAGACATAATCTTGATGAAATATATTATTCCTTATTTTCTATTATTCTCTTTTTATTTGAGAGCAGTAACTCTTTATAAAATATGATATATGTATCTCCTTAGGCCTCTATTAGTCCTATTTGTGCTCACAGAAAACTTGCAAAAATAATACAAAAGGTTTCCATACACCCTTTACCCAGCCTCCCCTAATAGTAACATGTTACATAACCATGGTATTATTATCAAAAGTAGGAAATTACCTAGTTTATATGCCAGCTATAAAAATAACTAGGCAAGAGATAATGGTAGCTTGGGTCAAGTGGATAATTGGGGAGGTGATGAGAAGTGGTTGGGTTTTGGATATATTTTGAAAGTAGCATGTACTGAATTTGTAAAAGGATTGGATGTGGATTGAGAGAGGAGAAGGGGAGTGCAGGATGGCTCCACAATTTTTGACCTGAACAGCTGGCCTTGCCATTGTGGAGGTTGGGAATGATTACCAGAGATAGCCAGGCAGTTTTATCCATTAACTGAGAAACTCCTCTTTTTTCATCACCTTCACAATTATCCACTTGATCCAAGCCACCATTATCTCTTGTTTTAATAGCCTTCAGATTGGTCTCTCTGCTTCCACACTCACCCCTCTTCAATCCATTGTGAACACAGCAGCCAGATTAACCCAAAGTGAAAGCTAAGTTAGCCCGTGTGGTTCTTCTGCACAAAGAAGGCATCTGGCCTTCTTCCTCACCCAGCGTGAGATGACTAAAGGCCTCCCTGTGTGTTCTCTTCCGTTACCTCTCTGACCCCAGCTCCTACCATCTCCCCCCATTTTACCCCTCCTGGTCCTTGCCATCTTCTGAAACTGCCAGCTGTGTTCCTGCCTTTGGACCTTTGTAGCTATAGTTTGTTCTGTTTAATGTTTGGAATACGCGTCACCTGTAACTCTGCACAGCTCGTTCCCTCAGTGCCTTTACCTCATCAATGTTCCCTCCTCGCTGTGACCTCAGGGAGGACTTCTTGGGCCATCCTATCTAAAATTGCAACTCCCATTCCTTCTTATTCCTCTTGCCATTCTATTTCTTACCTCACTGCTTATTATTACCTAACAATATATTTGACTGACTTATAAATGTTATCTGTCTTCCTCCACTAGAATTATAGATTCCATGAAGACAAGGATTTTTGTCTTTTTTGTTCTCTGTCACATATCTTGTATTTAAAATAGTGCCTGGAAATAGCAGATGCTCAAGAAATATTCGTGAAATGAATGAGTTTGTGCTTTTATCATTGAGCTGTGTGTTTATCAATTGCTTGATGAGGTATACAAGGCACTGTGTTTAGGCAGATAAAAAGAAATTTAAGATGTGGCGCATATCTTTAAGTTGCTTATAATTTGGTTGGTAAAAGGTACCCATGTGAGAAGATAACTAATGGTTCCATCACTATAAGGTGCAAGGTATATTAAAATTGTCACATAGAGGGCACAGTGGCAGGTACTAGGGACAAATGAATATGAAAGTACAGTTCCTTCTTTCAAGCTCTTCTAGGCTAATTGTGATGACATAAAGGAAAACAAGCTATACTCAACTGGATGAGCAAGTGCCCAATAATTGGTACAGATGCTGATGGGAGATCAGGTGGGAGGGGTTAATCAGAGAGGCCAGAGGTGGCAGGGTTCACCTTAACACCTGGGTCTGGAAAACCCAGGGAACTCAGAGAGGTCTGGTGTGGCTAGAACATGGGGTGTGAGGGTAGGGAAGAGGGAAGATGAGGCTGGCAAAGTGGATCACAGAGAGCTGGTGAAGGCCCTTCAGTCCTATTGAAGAGTTTGAACTGCGTTCTGTAGGTGGGGAAGAGCCCCCTGAAAAGCTTCTGAAGAGTGGATTGAAGTGATCATGTGTGATGTTAGCTTAGACCTGATGATAGGTCAGGAAGGACTGAAGTCACAGAGTGGTTAGGAAGTTCCTATACTAATTCAGGTGAAAGATGACAAAGGCCTGAAGTATAACAGGAGCTATGAAAAGGGAAAGAAGGTGATGGACTGGAGAGAGTTTGAAGGGAGAGTCAGTGCATCAAGGTGAGTAATTACTCTGAGGGTAGAAGAGGAGGGTTTGGTGAAGATAACGCTGTGGTTTCCGACTTGGGTGACTGGATGGTTCATAGAACAGAGAAAGGAGAATGTGGCCTGAGTTGAGTGGCAGACGCAGGGAGGGTAGAGGTGATGGCAGAGATAGGTGGTTCCTGTTAGTACCCTGGTGAAAGTGAAGTCACTCAGTTGTGTCTGACACTTTGCTACTCCGTGGACTGTAACCCACCAGGCTCCTCTGTCCATAGCATTTATCCTTGCCTGGAAATTACCCTGGTAGGTCTGCCCTTGACCTCACTGAGTTCCCTGATGTCCGCCTATAGAATATGAATAGTGGCAGGGCCAGGAGGTGTTAAGCCTGTCCCCAGGGCTGACTCCTGGAGCTTCAAGTCACAGCTGCTCCTCTGCCCACTACCTGCAGCGTCAAGGAACAGTGCAGACCAGGCCAATCCCAGCAGTAAGGAGGAGGAGGAGGTGTGGTGCCTGAGGACATCTCCAAGGGCCCAGAGGGGAGCCAACAGGAAGCAGAAAGGAGGCTTGCAGTGCCTGGGAGCCAAGTTCAGCTCAGCTCTATTTTGGGTGACAACATTTACAATGTTCCTTCACCCAGAATCATTCCGCCTGCCCGCCCGCCTTCAGTGTTTCCAGCTGATGGATTCTCACGCCTACTTAACAACTGGCTGGGTTCAGGGGCTCCCGAGCTCACTGAGTGCTGCCTTTCGGTCCCCTCAATGTTCAGCAGAGTGGCCAGGTTGCTAGGCTGGCTCCCTGCATGGCTCTTCAACAGAGGAAGCTGAAAGGGTGGTACAGAACCTGGAAGCAAAGAGAGGTGGTGATAGGAAGTGTCAGAGTTCGGGCACAGAGGTGTGTAGGCAATTGACTTGTGTTTCTGTGCTTCACTTCCTCTGAAAGACCAAATTACCGAGGGAGAAAATGCCTGCTAATGATAATATTTTGTGTTTCCACATCTCATCTAAGAACCTCTGGACACAAGATCTGCTGTTGTCCTAGCTAAATTTGTGGGCATTTATAGTTCATGTTTAAGGCCCTGCAGATATCATGTGGAAGGGACAAGTGTCATTCTTCTAAAATGAAAAACCTGAGTATTATACATTCATTGTAGAAAATACACAGGAGTATAATGAGAAGAATAGAATAATCCCATTATTCAAAGGGAACTCTGGCCAATACATTGATATTGTTGTTGTTTTTTTCTGCTCATGTATGTGTATATTTTTCAGGGTGTGCATAGGCTTGTGTGTGTGCATGCATGTCATCTTTGCCCAGGCTCCCTCCCTCTGGGTGGGTTTAGAACAGCGCTGCATACTCCCTCCACTTCAAAGTGTTCTCACTCAGAGTGTATTTCCCATATAGTCTGGGTGGTTTCCCTCCTACGACTCTCCTCTTTCAAAAATGAAATCACGCTTCTTGTAAAAAGACTGCTAATTTTTTTAGGATGGGGTGATGTTCGGAGAAACTCAGCAGGGGACAGTGTGCAGTGGAGAAGGAGAAATTGCAATGCTATAATAATCTTGCCCCCTGAACAATTCGATTCCAAAGAGCCACAGGGTACCAGGAGAGAACTTTCAGTCCCTTCCCTTTCTCCGTGAGCATTGCTGGATGGGGCAAGACAAGCTAGACTTGCCCTCGAGCTGAGTACCCAGCCATGGTGGATGAGCAGAGAGCTGTGGGCATTACCAAGAAAGCTTTTCAGAGTAATGGGCATCTCTTGAAGAAAGATACCAAGTCACCATAGGCCTCTCTAACCAGCTTGTAAGGTGCAGATTCTCTGCTGATGTTTTTGGTTTGGGTTCACCTGAAAGAATCTGATATGAGGACATGGGTACAGTTTATTTGAGAAGAAATCCCATGAGGCAGAAATGAGGAAACAGTGTGCATGGGAGTGAGGCAGGGGAGGAGGGGGAGCTAATACATGAGGGTAGCATTAAGGTGCCTACTGTGGACAGTGGGGACTCATTTCTACCAGGACTTCCTGAGAACTGCACAGAGTGCCCTGTGGGATTGTCTGCTGGCAAGATGCGAGCCTGGAGCTTTTATCCACTTGCTCCAACTCCCCCATTGACTAAGCAGCATCCTCACATGTCAGAAATGGCCCCATGGGGCTGTAGGCTTGAGGTGTGACCCTGTCTGCAAGGATGGGTCTGAGCTCACACAGAACAGCTGTGCAGTAATATCAGGTGGGCCGGGGAAAGTGATGTGGGGCATCAGACAGAGGTTATGCTAGGACTTGCACATTTTAGAACCCTTCTTGGTGTTGCCTATTTGAGCAAACTCTTTCCCCTGTCTTGACTCCTCCTCCTCTCTTCCCCTATTCCTACAATTCTCTGCTCTTATCCCATATTTTGAGTGACAGTATGTTTCTTTGACTCTGGATGGTAGGTGTTGTTTGTTTTCAGCCAACTCCCCAATTCTGAAACCTTTAGCTCAAAATTGTGATTTTTAGCCTGCTCAGGAGCAAGCATCGGGCCTCTTGAGAAGCAAGATTGTCTACCTCATGTGATTTTGAGTTCTGCACTTCTTGCCGCATCACTGGTTGAGATAGACTCAAAGATGACAGGGTTGAGAAGAGGAGAGGCAGGTTCTCTTGAGCTGCAGCCCCCTGACTGGGTAGGGTTCTGATTCGGATGTAGAGGTGATCTGGTGGGGCTCTGGTCTGGGCTTGGTCTACCAGGAGACCCCAGCACAGGCTTACCTGTGTGTGCCTGAGATGGAGCCATAGGTGGTCCGCCAGGGCTTCTGGTTTGGTCTAAATATGTAAGCATTGACCACGCTAAAGGCCTTTCTGTGACCTCTGTGGTTTTTTTCAGAACAGTATTCTGACGTGTAAGTTTTTGGAGGCTGTATTAGGATTGGTCTCTCATTTTTCTAGTGTAGAAATTAGAGGCTTAGAGAGGTTAAGTGACTCATTCATAGCTGTGTCACTTGTCACTGGTGGCAGAGGGTGCTAAAGCCAGGCCTCCTGACTTCTGACTTCCAGTTCCTGACTTTCCACCTCCCATCGCCCCCCATCAGCCAAAGGACACAGAAACAATATCCACACCCCTCCCCTGCCCCCACACCTGTCTTGTTCTATCTCTAACTTCAGACCTCTAGCCAGGTTGTAGCACTATACAGAGAGGGCCCAGGCTTTCTTCCCCACATCCCTCACCACTTTTAGCTCAGGTCTAGGCAGAGATGTTCAGCGAAAGTGTCCTGGTTTCCCTGGAGGGACAATGCTCAGAGTAGCTGAGTGCCAGGAAGGATTAACTTCGGCCCCTCCGCAGGTGGGACCCCGGCCCCTTCAGAGCGGACCTGTGTTTCTGTGTGGCAGACCTTGGCCTGCAGGCGGCAGGCTTGGCCGTTCTTCATAAGGAAAGTTTATCTGCTTACTTTTCCTGGAAATTTGCTCCATCCTAGGGCTGGTTTCTGGCTGAGGGAGGGCATCTTCTTTAGGACCACTAAGCCTGTACTCTAGGGGCTGCCTTCATCTATTTCTGCTCTGTGGCAGACGCTGCCCCATGTGGCCGAGTAGCTCTGCTGTGTCTGTCCTTCACCAGGGATTAGAGAGTGAGTGGTACCTTCCCTTAACTTCTGCAGCGGGTCTGTTTTGTTGACCTTTGCTCTCCCATCTCCTTCACCAAAGAGCCTGGGAAGTGCTGTTTGGAGACTGAGTCAGCTCACTGCATAACCCCTCAGAGCAGTGTTGCTAGACCATGTGTCTGATGATCTTTAGAAGATCATTCCATTTATTCCCTCTGTTCTTTGAGTTGTCAGAACTTTGAATGTTTAGAGCTAGGGAGTTGAAACAAGTCAAAGGCAGGGACTGAGCTCTAGCAGTGCCTTTGGAGGGGCAAAGGAAAGGGGGGGTCATTTTTATGTTCTTCATTCCTCAAATTAAAATATGAGGGTTTTCCTACAGTTTCCCCTTGGGCTTTTAAATGAGATTATGTAGCAAATATTTATTGGGTGCTAATCACATGTGCCATTATTTTGGGACTTCAAAGCAGTCTCAGAGTGATCTCTGTCTTCAGGCAGCTTCTGTTATAATTGGAGAGACAGGGCACACATGGCAGAGGCCAGGCCAGGCAGGTTTTTCGTGCCAAAGGAAGGGCATGCCTGCTAAGCATATCGGAGTTCTCAGGAGGGAGAGAAAGCACTATGGATAGATCTGGTCAAGAGAAGCCTTCGTGGAAGAAATGAGATTTGAGTCAGGTTCCTGAAGGGCATGAGATTTTCTTACAGTAGGTGTTACAGCAGTGTCCCTTCGGAATAAGTCTTTATTGCACATTTTTTTAACACGTTCATCATCACCAATGTAAGAATCCTAGGGATGAGGTTGTTTAGTTTCTAGGTGTTCATCAGAGCATTGTTTATAATGCCAAAGATTGGAGACAACCTAAATATCCATCAATGAGGCATGAGTTCACTAGCTTATGGCCTCCCATAGTCACCATATTGTGAAACAACCATGCAACCATCACACATCATTTTTGCAGAAATTCACTAATTGACATTAAAAAATATTCACAATAGATTAGTCAGTGACAAAAAATATATCAGGTTTCAAAATACTATGTCCAGTAGGACAAATACAAATTTGTATTTGTTAACATGGTAACATGCTAGAACATGATGGTTTTGTTAATTTTTTGGCTTATCCATTTTCTGTTTTTGCTGCATGTCCATTGACTATTCAGTAACTAATTTCTGATGTTTCCCCTCTGTTTCAATAAAAGAATTGGAATGTCCTGTAACAATTTTGGGTGGACTGGTCCAGTGGAGTCACCTATCCCTTATTCTGTGGAGATGATTGCCCTTAGTTCACTCTGGTCTTTGGTTCCTGAAAAGATAAGTTGTCTGGCAGAGATGGGAGGCACTGGGTAGCCTGCTCATTTCTGGGCCAGAGAGCAGTGCCTGAGAGAAAGCCTCTAAGTGCTCCTTCCAGTTGTGGGAACCTACATATTCCCCCAGCGTGCGGCAACTGGAGCTGAGTGGCTCCTGTTGGCGTATGTGGGAGCCCTGTGTTTTCAATCCAGTCTTCTTCATACTTTGTATTCTAGTCAGGGCATCAGTGCTGCCCACTGTCTAGCTAATTACAGTGCTGGGAATAAAAAGGTGCTTTTGAGATTCCAAACCTCTGAGCTTACAAGACCAGTGGGGATAGAATCCATCTTTTGGCAGTAGAGGTGGGAGATAGCATCTCTGTTCCCTGAAAAGCTCATTCGGATAACCTGTTTGGTCTGGATGCTGTGTCTGCAGTGGCTGTCCTATGAATGTCACATTTGGAGATTTGGGTGCTTGCATTTTCTTCCCTTCCAACAGGTTTGAGATTAATGTGTACAGTATCCTAATTTGAATGCTAATTAGTATTTTAAAAATACCCCTTTTATCACATCATTTCCCAAATCTAAAACCTTCCGTCTCTCCTCATTGCCTCTAGGCTCGAGTCCAGACTCCCCAGCCTGGCATCTAAGGCCTTCCACGTTCTAACCTACCCTTGCTCCACACCCTTATTCCCACTACTGGCCTCCTTTAACCCTTTGCAGTTCATCAGAGCCCTTCCGTTCATTTTCTGGCCCCCAATACGTTTGCATGCAGACTCCTGTGTGTCCCTCTTCTCTGAATTGCCCTCTTCTTGTCAGTTTTACTCTTCTTTCCCAGGCCAGCTCAGCTCTTTCCTACAGTGATCCCTCCTGGGCTAAATGCTTTACTGTCTGTACCACTCTATTTGGCATTTTTAAAAACTGGGGTAAAAACCATATAACAGAAAAATTACCACCTTAACCATTTTTAAAAAGGTTTTTGTGTGTGTGTGTGTGTGCGTGCTCCATTTTTAAAGTCTGTATTGAACTTGGTACAGTGTTGCTTCTATCTTATGTTTTGTTTTTTTGGCCACGAGACATGTGGGATCTTAGCTCCCCAACCGGGGATAGAACCTGCACCTCCTGTGTTAGAAGGTGAAGTCTTAATCACTGGACCACCAGGGAAGTCCCACCATATTAACCATTTTTAAGTGTGCAGCTCAGGAGTGCTAAGTTCACTCACATTGTTGTGTTACAGATCTCTAGAGTTTTTCATCTTGCAAAACTGAAACTCTATACTCCATTTTGCTTTATTTGGCATTTTATCAAGGATCCTGTTGTGATATCATAAATGTTGAACCATTTATTTGAAGTAGCATTCAGTGAGCTCCAGTGTTCCAGGTAAGTCCTCAGTAGGGTCTAGGGCAATCCGAAGCTAGAAGAGACACAGCCGTCAAACACAAAGCGTTCACAATTGTTGTGGAAGAAGAGTTTCTGTGTCATTTTTGTATATCTCATGTCCTTAAATAGATGATCTGGGAGGCCTCTTCCTATGAACCACAACAATTTCTGTTTGGAGCAAGGCAGAATACTAAACAAATACTAAATAGATTTAGTCCCTGGCCTCCCTATGACACTCAGGATAAAGCTAGGCATCCACTTACCATGTGTTATTTGGTAATTGCATGTGCTGATGTAAATGTGTTCTTGAGCTATTTGAGAGGTCTTTTTGTGCTCCTACTAGACTGTGAATTATTTTAAAAGAAAGAACCTTGTCTATTCTTTCTTCATAACAAGCTTACTCTTATTATTTTGTTTTATAATAAACACAGTGTGTGCTTGTCAAAGAAATAAGAAAGCAGAGCAGAAAATACAGACAAGCAAAGGAACATGCATACCAGTAATTAATGTAGTCTCACTCACCCACAGTAACTGCTGTTCACTCTGTGCTCTGTCCTTCCAGATATTTGACTCTTCAGACTTGGACATATATACCGATGCATTTTTAAACAAAAGTAAAATCCTATCATGGATACGTACTCCTTTTATTAGTGTAGTATGGTTTAAATATCTTTACCTGTCAACAGACAAATTTCTATAATATAGTTTTGATACAGCAAATGTTTATTAAAGACCTATACTGTGGCAGGGGCTTCCCTGGTGGCTCAGTGGTAAAGAATCTGCCTTCCAATGCAGGAAATGTGGATTCAATCCCTAGGTCAGGAAGATTCCCTAGAGAAGGAAGTGCATCCTACTCCAGTATTCTTGCCTGGGAAATCCCATGGACAGAGGAGCCTGGTGGGCTACAGTCCATGGAATCACAAAAGAGTCGAACACGACATAGCAACTAAACGACAACAGCACTGTGGCAGGCACCCATTTAGATGTTAAGAATAAACAATGAAGAAAGCTTTCTTGAAGGTTACATTAAGGGTTGGGGTTAGAGGAGATGCTAATAAAATGAATGAATGAACAGAATAATTCCATATATTAACAAGAGTTATTAAGAACAAGTGATGTGAGGCTGTCTGGGGCACTACTTTAGATCAGATGGTCCAGGAAAGTCTCTCTGAAGAAGGAAATGTTGGACTGAGATCTTAATGATGCTGAGAAGCTACCATATAGAGATCAGGGGGAAGAACATTTCAGAAAAAAAGAGCAGCTAATAAAGGACCAAAGCTTGGGAATAAGCTTGGCATGTTTGAGGAACTATGAGAAGGTCACTGTGGCTACAAGAGAGTGAGAAGAGGGGGAAATTGTGTATTAAGTCAGAGGTGGGTGTAGATAAGACTTTTTATAGGGTCCTATTGGGCCTTGTAAGACCTGGTCAAGACTTTGGATTTTATTCTAAGGTCAGTGAGAAGCTGTTGGAGGAAACTGGGATGATTAGATTTGTTTCAAGAAGATTGTGCTCCATAAATGTAATTCACCTCATTAACAGATTAAAGAGAGACGAAATCCCCACCTCATTATCTCATTAGATTCAGAGAAAACTTTGATAAAAATCAACACCCAAAAGAGGAAAACACCACACAACAATCTGTTGTCTTCACCAAGTAGATTACAAGAGGGGAAAAAAGATTCAAAAGGCATATTTAAGAATTAAGTAAATGCTTATCACTAAGTGAAAGAAGTCAATCTGAAAAATCTCCATATTGATTGCAAGAATCCAACTATATGACATTCTGGAAAAGGTGAAACAATGGAGACAGTAGAAAGATCATTGTTTGCTAGGGGCTGGAGCAGAGAGAAGAATGAATAGGGAGAGCATGGAGGATTTCTAGAGCAATTAAAATTCTCTGTACGACACCACAGCAATGGATACTGTCATTATTTTGGTATATTTGTTCAAACCCATAGAATGTACAACACCAAGAGTCAGCTATAATGTAAACTGTGGACTTTGGCTTATTATGATGTGTCAAAATATTATGATATGGCAACATATCCATCAGTTGTAACAAATGTACCGCTCTTGTGGGGGTTGATAATATTGGGGGATGTCATACATATGTGGGGGCAGGGTATATGGGAAATCTCTGTAACTTCCCCTCAATTTTGCTGTGAATCTAAAAAGCTCTTTGAAAAAAAGTTGTTTTTTTTTTAAAAAAATACTTCTATTACTTTAAACTTAAAAAAAATTTTATTTTACATTGGAGTATAGTTGATGAACAATGCTGCGTTAGTTTCAGATATACAGCAAAGTGATTCAGTTATACATATACGTGTATCTATTCTTTTTCAAACTCTTTTCCCATTTAGGTGTTATAAAAATATTGAGCAGAGTTTCCTGTGCTCTACAGTAGGTCTTTGCTGGTTATCTATTTTAAATACAGCAGTGTGTACATGTCAATGCCAAACTCGCAAACTATCCCTCCTCCCCACCCTTCCCCACTGGCAACCACAAGTTTGTTTTCTAAGTCCCTGAGTCTATTCTGTAAATAGGTTCACTTGTATAATTTTTTAAAAGGAGTCTTAATTATTTTTTTAAAAAGACAAATTAGGCAATACTAAACCTGGCATGCTGCGATTCATGGGGTTGCAAAGAGTCAGACACGACTGAGTGACTGATCTGATCTGATCTGAAACCATAGTGTTTAGAGATTCATTTTTGGGTGATAAAACTACTTCCCAAAATAAGGAGGTGGTTACCAAAAAGTCAACAGAACAGTTACTCTTAGGTAAGAGGAAGAAGGGGCTTATAAGGGAATGGACCCAAGTGAGGCTTCTGGGGTGGCTGGCTTTGTCTTCTTTCATGGATGTTGTTTACAGAGCTGTTAGTGTCTTGCTTGCTCTCTGTTTCAGAACCAAGGAAAGACTTTGCTGAAATGCTAGTCTTGTAATAATTAAACCGTATATTTGTTTTGTACTGTTTTCTACATTTGTGTTATTTTAGCTGTTAAAAAAAGTTCTAAAAATTCAATAACCAATCTTGATAAAATAGAATGAAAGGGAATTTCCTCACCAGATAAGAGTGACTATAAAAATACTAGAGCAAACAGTTTCTTTTTTCTTTTAATGGTAGGGGTTTGCAGTTTTATTTAGTTAATTAGTTAGTTGTGGCTGTGCTGGGTCTTCACTGCTGCATGGGCTTTTCTCTAGATGCAACGAGCAGGGGCTACTCTTTAGTTATGGTGAGCAGGTTTCTCATTGTGGTGGATTCCCTCGCTGTGGAGCATGAACTCTAGGGCTTGAGAGCTTCGGTGGTTGTAGCACGTGGGCTCTAGAGCACAGGCTCAGTAGTTGTGACACACAGGCTTAGTTGTCCCAAGGGATGTGGGATCTTCCTGGATCAGGGATTGAACCTGTGTCTCCTGCATTGGCAGGCAGATTCTTTACCACTGAGCCACCAGGAAAGCCTTAACAATTTAAGTGGGGAAATGTTAGAAGTATTCACTTTAAAATCAGGAAAGAAACAAAGGTTCCCTTTATCAGTAGTGCAAAAATATAAGAAAAAGAAGTGAGAAGCATACAAATTAGAAAGAGAGAAATGAAATAGTCATTATGTGCATTATGTTTCATTTGTACAGAAAATCCCAAACAGTATACAAATTATTAGAAATAATAGAATTTAGCCAGTTAGCTTGATATAAGATTAATATGGAAAACTTATTTGTTTCATACACTAAAAACGAGCTACAAAAGAGAGGAGAATTTAAAATGTGATGAGACAAAATGAAATACGTAAGAATTAATCTAACAAAAGGTGTACAAGTCTTCTACAGGAAAAAAAAAGTTGCAGTTTCATTAAGAGGGATTAAAAGGAGAACTAAATAAGTAGAGGGAGATATCATACTTATAGATAGGAAATTTTAATATCATAAAGATGTCAATCCTCCAGTTCTTTTCTATTTGATCTGCAGATTCAAATTAAAACCCCAACAGGATTTTTCATGTTACCTGATAGGGTTTCTGAAATTCCCAAAAAAGAAAAGTGGGAGGGAAGACTTGCCCTGGCAGATATCAGGGCTTATTATGAAACTAAGCTAACTAAGACAGTGTGTGGTATTGGCACGAGGGTACACAAATTGACCAAAACAATGGAGTTGAGAAACAGGCTCAAATAGATACGGAACTTTGGATTATGGTAGAAGTAGAGTGCCAAATCAGCAGGGAAATAAAGAAACATATAATAAATGGAGGTTGAAAATAATCGTATACTAAAAGGCAAAATTGGATCCCTTCCTCACACCATATAAAAACCATTAACTCCAGATGGTTTAAGGATTGAAATGTAAAAAAAAAAAAAAACCTACAACTTTAAAACTATTAGTAGAAAATATAGGTGATTGTCTTAGAATTTGAGTAGGGAAAGATTTTTAAATAAAACACAAAAATGCCAACTACAAAAGAAAAATAGATACATGTGACCATATTACTATTAAGAATTTTTATATATCAAAAAACATTTTAAAGAACATGAAAAGACAATTTACAGACTGGGAATAGATTTTTGCACCACACACAATCAGCAAAAGGTTAGTGTGTTAGAAATACATAAAAACAGGGGCTTCCATGGTGGTCCAGTGGCTAAGACTCCATACTCCCAACGCAGGGGGCCCAGGTTTGATCTCTGATCAGGGAACTAGATCCCACATGCTGCAACTAAGACCCGGCACAGCCAAATAAATGAATAAGAAATATATAAAAACAATTCCTAGAAAGTACGAAAAACACTAACAACCCAAATGAAGAAAAGCGAAAAAAAATGGATGAATGATGTAAAGCATTTCACAGAACAGGAAGCACTTAAGATCCATACAAATATGAAGAGATGTTCAATGTCATCAGTGATCAGAGAAGTGCAAATTAAGACTGCAATTAGATAATTTTTGGTACCTATTTGATTGGTAAAATTTTTTAAGTTTTGTGATATTAAGTGTCAGAAAGGAGGCAGATCCACAGTCTCTTCAAAACTGCTGATGGGAGTGTAAATTAGTGAACAATTTGGAAAACAATTAAAGTTTAACATTCATATACCCTAAAAGGCCAACATTCTGCTCCTAGATACATATCTAAGAGAAACTCTTGCATATATACAATAAGTGGACCAGAATGTTCATGGCAGCATTATTTACAATAATAATAATTTAGGAAAACCCCCTAAATATCCATTAATGAGAGACTAAGTCTATAAACACAATGGAATATTAGGCAGCAGTTTAAATGAATGAACTGTAGTGACATTCAAAAGATAATGCATGTCACATGTTTTTTTCATTAAATAAAAAATAACTTTAATAAAATATACATATTTAGGAATTTCATAGATGCAATAACAATATATACAAAATTTTAAAAGGGAATGAGGATTCAGGATGATAGCTGTCTGGTATGGGAGAAGGAGATAGGATGGGTGGGAGCCAAATGGTTCGATGCCGGTGGTTGCCAAGATCCTAGCTTTTACATTAGGTGGTGGGTTTATGAGTGCTTATTATGTTAAAACAAAAACAGTTACCTAGGTAGCCAGTCATCAAGCTAGCCAGCCCTGGCTGCTGTGTGGTTGAAGGGGGTAAAAGTAGGAGCAAGGTGACCAGTTAGGAGGCTGCAGAGTAGTCTGGGGGAAGGGGCTGCTTTGAACTCAGATAGTGGCAGGTGTGTTTGAAAATAATGGACGGAATCAGAACACATTTGGGAGGTAAGGGGGGACTTGCTCTACTGGCTTAGATGTGGGAAGTAAGGCATAATCTATTCCATGAAGCTCCATCATTTATTTAACAATCTGCTCATATAGTCTAGATGGTTTACAATTTTTTTTGCCCCCAAACATGTCTAAAATGAACATTCTTATAACTTAATCTTCATACATCTTGAATTAATTTCTTTTTTATCTTGAATTAATTTCTTAAATTCAGCTTCCAGAAGTGAAATTGTTATACCAAAGGATATGTGAAATTGTTATACCAAAGGATATTTAATAAGGCTTTTGATACCTGTTGCCAAATTACCTTACTGAAAGGTTGTGCTCTTGTAGCTCCTGCTAGCAGTATGAACCGCTACCCACCAGGGAGGATTGTTCCATCCTTTTCTCCTTCAAGAGCTCTGTGCTCAGAATGGTCTCACTGCAGCTAAAGGCATGTGTATCTTCCTAGTAATTTCCCCAGGGATAATTTTTGTGTGTTTGTTTGGTCTCCCTTTGGCCAGGATCCTTAACATTCAGAGAGCATTCCCTGCTTCCTGCAGCGGACATCCTTAGAGCTTTGAACTCCTGCAAGGGGTCCTTCTCTGGAGCATGCAGTCCAGGACATGAGATGACTTCATCTCCCTCTCCTTGGGAAAGGCTCATAACATGTGGCTTAGAGAGATCCCTTCCCTTCTTTTCTGCAAGAGTCTTCCACTCAGACTCTGCCCATCCCCAACCCTTCAAGACCCTTGAGGATTTCTAACAAATTTAGGAGTTTTTCTGACTCACTCAGGTAAAGCTTAAGCAGGCATGTGAGATAAGTAATCAATCAATGACTAAAATTCATGTACCCCCAGAGCCTCTGGAGCTGTGCTGTCCAATGCAGTAGCCATTAGATGCAATTTAAATTGGAATTTTAAATACTTAAAAATAAATAAAACTTTACATTCAGAGTCTCAGTTACACTGATCACATTTCAAGTGCTCAGTAGCCACATGTGGCTATGACCACCATACTGGACAACACAAACATGGAACATTTCCATAGCCACACTAAGTTCTATTGACTGGCACTGCTGAAGCTGGGTTACTCAGGAAATATTCCCAGCGGTCCTTTTAGGTGCAGAGTTGGGATGGTCAGTGAGAGTGGGTGAAAGTTATTGGTATCAACCAATATGACTTGCTAGGTTTCTCTTTGCTGATCCAGAAATAGGTTCTCATCACATCTAGGTTCTTTTTACCTTTTCCTCACTGGCCCTGAACAAGGGACTCCAATTCTACTACTGTTATGTCTTAAGACCTGTGATTATGTGTATTTTATAAGAAAAACCTTGATGACCAGTTCACGACATTGACCAAACCAAGCCAAAGCCCTTTGCCTCCAGTGCAAAGTCCTAGAAGGGAAATCCCATGGGGGCTGTGCCTGATGTGCAAACAGCCTGAGGTTTCTCCACGGTTTGGACTGGAGCCAGAAGTTCATTCCTTTCTGTTACCTCAGTTTCTTCCTGTGCAGGATGGGGATGAAGCTGCATCCTAAGATGCAAGAAAGGAGTGCTTAGGGATGATGAAGCTCCAGGTTCTATCTTTTTACCGCCCTAGAGTTGTGCACCATGTCCTCTGCCCATGTCCATACCCTGCATATGTCCAAACTCCGCTATAAGAAGCAGCCCTTCCCAATGGCCTAAATATAGGCCTGGGAGCCCCGAATGCCACATTCGAGTCTTGGCTTGTACGCTGACTCATGATATGACTGTGTAAGTCACTTCCCCTCTCCTCCTAATGGGCCATCAGGAGTGGGGGGAGGCCCTGAGTCACCTCCCAGAGAAGAGATAATTAGGGCTCATTGAGGCAGAGAGGTGGCAGGCTGAAAGGATGACAGAAGGAGCGGATCTAGTGAGGGCTCAGAGGAGGGGCCCAGTGTTCACACTACCCAGGAGAGCTCTCTGCTTAGGTCTGGAAGCCTGGGATCTGTTAGCTTCAGAAGGTCTGTACACTTCCTTGAATTATGAACGAGAGTATGCGGGTACAAGTGTGCATGCATTTTTCTGTGGAGGGTCCATATTTTCATCATATTCTCAGTGAGTTAAGCTAACCGTCAGGAGGTTCTAAATTACAGCCTTCGGAGGTCTGACTGCTTGGCCTTACTGGGTGCTGAGGGAAGGAGCTGCCCTTCCTGCCTAGGGAGGAACAGTGAGGACCAGGCTTCCCCAGAGCTCAGGGGGCAGCTCTGCTGAGTGAAGCTCTGAGAACAACCCATGCAGAAGGGCCTGGCCAGCAAGTATTTCATGAGTCTGTACCAATGACCCAGCACCGTCAGGCCCCTGGGGTGGAGCTGAAATACTTTGTGGCTCGTTTTCATCTCTCATCTCCTACCCCTAAGGTCTGCTTCTCCCAGATGTTTGGCCCCAAATAAGGATTTTATCTATGTGTGCACACCCCAGAAGATAAGGCAGGAGTGCACGCGCCGTGAAAACAGTCATCTGAGGAAGCCATTTGGGGAAGCGGAAAGGCTGTTAGGCTGGCTGAGGGCACCTGGGTCCTAATTCTGATATCGATCTTAAATCAGTCACGTTGTGACATTGGTTGTCACTTAGCTTCTCTGTGTTTATTATGCCGTCTATAAAATGGGCTAACTTGGGGACTTCCCTGGCAGTCCAGCAGTTAAGACGCTGTACCTCCAATGAGGCACGGGTTCAATCCCTGGTCAGGGAATTAAGATCCCACATGCCACATAGCCAAAAAAAAAAATAAAGGCTAACTTCCTCTGCCCTGATACTGACAGTGGCTGTTTTGAAAAATGAAAGGGAATTTAATATAAATTAGCATTTGTTGTGTTTTCTCATTTTAAAGCTAATATATGCTCATGGTAGGAAATATGGAAAACTCAGAAACATGTCATGAAAAAAAGAAAACTCATTCACAATTTCACCATGCTGAAATACATCCTCTTATGAAGCCTTAGTAATCTTCCTTCCAAGTCATTTTTCCATGTATATATATTTTTCTTCCTTATTAGATCTTAATGTTCATATACTTTTATATACTGCTTTTCTCCCCCATTATCACAATGTGCTTATTTACCCAAATCATTAATTATTCTTCAGAAACCTGATTTTTTAAAGGCTGATGTTTCATCATCTGAAAGAGTCAAAACTTTATTGAACAAATCCCCAAGTATAGGCCACTTATAAACTGCTTCTAAATATTTCATTATTATAAAGAATGCCATGTTGGGAGTTCCCTGGTGGCCTAGTGGTTATGATTCTGGGCTTTTGCTGCTGTGGTTTGGGTTCAATTCCTGGTCAGGGAACTGAGACCCTACAAGATGCATGGTGTAGCCAAAAAAAAATGAAAACAAACAAGCAACAACAACAAAATGCTGTGTTGAACAATCTTATAGTTAAATCATTGATTCATCTCTCTCTCTTTACAGTAAATTCTTAGGTACTATATATATATATATATTTATATATGTAATGATACATCTGCAAGGCATTGACGAGAATGGATGAATACATTCATCATGAATGTATAGCCTTATACACCCATTGCAATAGGCATTTTTGTATATATGAAGTGAATATTTCCATGATCCTGGTGGGGAGATAGGGGTAGGGGTAGAATTTTGCAATAGAACTAGTGCCTATTTCTCTTTCTTTTTTAGAGTTGTCTTATGCCAGAAAAACAAATCATTTATGGTAAGAAACTCTGTAGTATGAGAGGGCAGGGAGTTTAGGCAAAGCATCATTGAAAAAGGAATGAACAAACAAGCTCTCGCCTGTGTTTGAAACTGTGGGTTCCAGTCCACACCCTACATAAATTGTTCATAACACGAGCAGGTCACATTATTTCTGGGGCTTGGGGAGACAAAACCTATCTGATATGAAGGAATGTTGTGAAGATGTCATGAAATTGTGTGAACTCACCGAAGGTGTCACAGTGTAGGAAAGGTTATTTCACCATCTTTTATAACGAGATGATGGGCTGATGGGAGGAGGAGAAACAACAAAGAAACAGAGGCAAAGAAGGCCAGTTTCTGAGGGACTGAGGGGGCAGTGAGGCTGGAAAGCCTCACAGGGAGCATGATCGAGGCCCGGCATAGGATTGCCCTGAGAAGGAGCAGCACCCGGATGGGCCAGGGCCCCCTTTAGGCTGGGCCTTGCCCTGGGTCAGCTCTGCCCTGGGGAACCACTCCCAGCTTAAAGCGCTGATGCATCACAAGAAACAGGGACCCTCCTCATTTGTCCCTCTGTGCCTTGGGGTTCCACCCTCTGTAAGGCAGTTTTAGTGGCTTGTCTGGTCAAACTCACAGCCACCTTCTCTTTCAAATCTTAAGATAGGCTGGGTCCTGGGCTGTGGGAATGGGGCAGGGAGGCCACTCTGATCCATCTGCTTACCTCAAGCACAGAATCTGAGAGAATCATCCCAGAATATCTTGGGTGAGGTGGTTCCTCCCTGTCCGCAGGAATGTGCAACACTCCCCACCCTCATCAGCCAGATACCGAGTGTCATAAACAGAGGCAGTGGTACTGAGCAGTTGGGCCAGTTAATCCCCCAGACGTCAGGGCCTGGCCTGGCAGAGATGGGAATGAGGCTGATAAAGCCTGATGAAGGGGAGCCATGGGAGGACATGGATATGGAGTGCATGGTATGTACCCCTGTTAAGGCAGCTCATAAAAGTCACCCCTGGGTGTGGCTGCTTCTTAGCCAGCTGAGAATCCGTAGACAGAAGGGCTGGTCTTCAAAGTCTGTCCTCCCAGCTCTCTGTCCTGGGGGAAAGCAGGCACCTTGTAGGGAGGTGGGAGGAAGGTAGAACCTATGAACTGGAAAGAATTACCAGAATTCACTGAGCCCATCCTGAGCTGGGAGAGACACGGAAGCACACGGTCCCAACCCTCAAATAGCTTTAACCTGGCTCCCCAGTCTTGGCAGTCATCTGCTGGTCATTGTGCCACTTCTCTGTGCTGGCTGACTACAATTTCTGGAAAAGCATCTAATGAGCAACTGGAGACACTATAAATGCACTCAGTCATGTGGTGCAGGCTAGGAGTGCTGTAGGAGTTCAGAAAAGGCAAAGATCTGCGTGGGCTGAAGGGATCAGAACAGGCTTCAGAGAGAGCAGGGCCAGGGCCCAATGCTTGAAGGTTCAGATCTGTTGTAAAGAGGGAGGGAGGAAGAAGGGAGCAGTGTTAGTGAAGATGAGAGCATCCCCGGATAGCGATGAAGCTGATGAGGCCAGTCCGCCTGGTACCCAGGCTTGTGTGGGGACGCTTGGGGTTGGGGAGCAGTGGGAGGGCGGGGGAGGCAGCCAGATTGTAGATTGCTTTGAATTCTAGGCAGAGGAGTTTAGTCTTCGCTTTATAGCAAATAGAGAGTAGGAAGTATCCCTATTGTGAGGAAGTGTAGAAAGCCATGCCTTGCTGATTACTCCCACGGAAGTAATTCATTTTGCCCTCATCGAGGCTTCCCAGCTCCCCCAAGCCATGGAAGCATCTTCTGAGAGCCGAGCTGTACTAGGCTTGCATGGCCTTGAGGGTGGCCGCAAGCCCCTCTTTCTCTAGCAGCACCTCCATAGGTGGCTCCCTGAACTCTTTCCTGCACTCCTGGCTCAAGGTTGGCAGGCTAAGGTTTGTCAGCATCGGGGGCAGAAGGGAGGGCAGACGTATTAGGTGCTTGCTTGGAGCTCAGCTCTATGCTGAGCAGACATAAACAGGACCCAGCCTCATGCAGAGCTTGACGAGCTTCCCTTTAGGCTTCCTGAAGCCTTTGGAGCTGTAAGGAAGACAGCATCCTGGAACCAGGACATTCTAGGTGAAGTTCTGGAAGTTCTGGGACCTGCCCCTTTACGACTTCCTTATTCTTTTGTTTTTAAACTTTTCGGCCCCACCGTGCCAAATGTGAGATCTTAGTTCCCTGACCAGGGATCGAACCTGTGCCCCCTGCAATGGAAACAGAGAAGTAGTGGACAACTAGGGATGTTCCACTACTTCCTTATTCTTTTTTATATTTTTTAACCTCCTTATTCTTTTTTTAAAATAAATAAATTTATTTTAATTGGAGGCTAATTACTTTACAATATTGTAGTGGTTTTTGCCACACATTGACATGAATCAGCCATGGGTGTACATGTGTTCCCCATCCTGAACCCCCCTCCCACCTCCCTCCCCATCCCATCCCTCAGGGTCATCCCAGTGCACCAGGCCTGAGCACCCTGTCTCATGCATCAAACCTGGACTGGCGATCTGTTTACATATGATAATATACATGTTTCAATGCTCTTCTCTCAAATCATCCCACCCTCACCTTCTCCCACAGAGTCCAAAAGACTGTTCTATACATCTGTGTCTCTTTTGCTGTTTCACATATAGGGTCATTGTTACCATCTTTCTAAATTCCATATATATGCGTTAGTATACTGTATTGGTGTTTTTCTTTCTGACTTACTTCACTCTGTATAATAGGCTTCAGTTTCATCCACTTCATTAGAACTGATTCAAATGCATTCTTTTTAATGGCTGAGTAATATTCCATTGTGTATATGTACCACAGCTTTCTTATCCATTCGTCTGCTGATGGACATCTAGGTTACTTCCATGTCCTAGCTATTGTAAACAGAGCTGCGATGGATATTGGGGTACACGTGTCTTTTTCAATTCTTAACCTCCTTATTCTTGAGGGATGTGGTTTAGAAGCAGAACTTCAGCCAGGCTCTACCAGCTCCCAGACTCTCTGGATTGGTCTCCCTGTGTTCAGGGAAGGGGGAGGGCCGCAGAGGCACAGCGGCAGGCATGCTGACCCTGGCCAGCATGGTGTGCTAAGGCTCACACAAGGGAGAGGCTGAGCAAGGAGGGAAGCAGCTGCCGGAAATGCTGGCCCCCTCTCTCATGGCTCTGTAGGTGGGTAGACTACATTTACTTGCCTTGAACTCTAGCTGTTGATGTGGGAAAAATGACTCAGGCCCCCTTCTGGGAAAGGGGGCTGTTGGAGGAACAGGACAGTTGGGGGTGGGGCGGGGGCCAAGTTCAGACTGGCCCCATGGGCAGCACGCTCTCTCAGGCCACAGCGCCTGTGGGGAGCCCCGCCTGAATCCTGCTGCCTCTATTCCGGGCTCTCGTTTCTAGATCAGACACACCACAGGAAGCCCTTCTGTGCCCCACGGTGGGAAGCTGCTGCCACTGTTGATGCTCTTGCCAGCTCTTTGCAGCCACAGCTGCACCCGGGGAGCTGTGACTTAGTCTCCGTGCCACTCCTGCACCCACGGAGAAGCCTCTGCAGAAACCTCTTTGCACAACCAGGCTCCTCATAGGGGGTAATCAAGTAAGAGATGCATAGATTTCAGCCACTTGGGAAACAAAAATAGGAGGGAGATTCCCTAGGGAAAAAGAGATGCCTGGTTTGGGATTGGGGCTGGATTTGGAGTGGTAGAGGGAAGGGACAGAGAAAGAGACTGGGGATGGATTCTGTACTGGAGCCAAACGATTATGGAGAGTGGGGTTGGTGTCAGGTGGAGTCCATCACATCTGAACAAATGGATCTCTCCAGAGAGGCCCCCATCCTTTCCAGGCTATTCTTTCCCCAGAGCTCAGTGGAGGTGGGGCACTAAAGAGCCTCTGGAGGGCTTGGACTCTCCTTGGAAGGCAGATGATCTGCCTGTTCCTCATCTTTTAAGGACATCTGCCTGGGAAGCGTGGGCATAGGAGTAGGGTGTCTGTCCCAGAGAAGACACCCTGAAACAGATGTGCACTGGGAGCGGATTTGAGCTCCTTTGCCTAGACATTCTTACGCGTCGAAGGGTTAGGCTCTTTATCCTAAGGACAGCCTTAAAGGGTGCAAAACAAGGTAGAAGGGAGAATTTGGGTATTTTGGTGATGCACTGAATATCCTGTGAATTAACAAGAGGAATCCCCTGGAAAAGTAGGGATGAATAACTTTGGGACAATCATTTGTCTTGATCTGAGGTGGAGCACCTGCCTGGAGTCAGGGGAAAGCTGGGCTGCCTCACCTGAGGTTCCTGGCCTACAGAATGGCTGAGACAATCTCATGGGCTGTCATCACCAAATTCATCTGCCTCCAGATGTTTGGGGAGGGAGGGGAACAAAGAGACAGTGATCCTCAGAAATGCCGTGAATGCGACCATACGGAGGGAACATCCTCAGAATCTGATGGGCCTTAGGGTTTTGTTTTGTTTCTGGCTTTACCAAATTTCTTAGTTTCCAACAAAATATTTTCACAGATAGTCCCTCTGTTAGTTATCTATACCTCCATTAAAAAAAAAAATAGCCTTAAAACTCAGTGGTTTAAAACAACAAACATTTGTTATCTCTCAGTTTCTGTGTTTTGAGAATCCAGGTGTGACTTAGCTGCATGCTTCTGGCTCAAGGCACCTCCTGAGATTGCAGTGCAGCTGTCATCCAGGACTGCTTTTATCTCAAGGTCCAACTGGGGCCAAAGGATCTTCTTCTCAGCTCATTCACATGTTCCTGGCAGGTTTCAGAAGACCTGCTTCCTAGCTCCCTAATAGGAGCCTCTTCACGGGGCTCCCTTACAGCATGGCAGCCCGCTTTCCCCAGGACACACGATCCAAGAGGGAAGCCATAGTGTTTTCATACCCTCATCTCAGATACAACATCCTGTCATTTGCTATTGTTTGTTAGAGGTGGGTCAGTAAATCCAGCCAACACCCAAGGAGAGAATATCACACAAGAGCATGAATACCAGAAGGTGGGGATTAGTAGAAGCTGGCTGTTGCGTCTTTCATTTCAGCCTTACAATCACTCCATGCTCTCAACAAGGAGAAATAGCCCACAAGTCAGCAGGAAAAGGAGCTCTAGAGAGGGACGGCATCTGCCCAGGATCACAGAGGTACCGAGTGGTAGATTAGAATTTGAATCTTGGTGTTCATCTGGTTTCAGATGTAGTGTGTTTCTCTGTTGCCTAGATGCCTGTCAAACCCACTGCCCACAGTTACGAGCTGGAGCAGACTTGAGTTGACTGGGTATTAGGGGCTTTGATGCTGGTAGATTTCCTGCTTGATTCTTTCTGGTTGTTTGCAGATTCTCAGGGACATAGCTCACCATCATTCTCTTCTATAACAAGCACAACTTCTACTGTACTCTTTATTGTTTTAAGTAAATCTTTAGAAGTTTTAGGTTTACAGAAAAGTTGTAAAGATAGGCCAGTGTGCTTAGTCACTCAGTTGTGTCCGACTCTTTGTGACCCCAGGGACTGTAGCCCACCGGGCATCTCTATCCATGGGGATTCTCCAGGCCAGAATACTGGAGTGGGTTACTATTTCCTTCTCCAGGGGAACTTCCCAACCCAGGCATCGAACCCAGGTCTCCTGCATTGCAGGCAAATTCTTTACCAACTCAGTTAGGAGGGAAACCCTTAGCTAGGCCAGAGAGTTTCCATATATCCTAACCCAGTTTTCCCTATTACTGTCCATCTAGTCAAGGCTAGATGGTGGCTAGATGTGGTTTTTCCAGTGGTCATGTATGGATGTAAGAGTTGGACTGTGAACAAAGCTGAGCACCGAATAATTGATGCTTTTGAACTGTGGTGCTGGAGAAGACTCTTGTGAGTCCCTTGGACTGCAAGGAGATACAACCAGTCCATCCTAAAGGAGACCAGTCCTGGGTGTCCATTGGAAGGACTGATGCTCAAGCTGAAACTCCAATACTTTGGCCACCTCATGCGAAGAGTTGAATCATTGGAAAAGACCCTGATGCTGGGAGGGATTGGGGGCAGGAGGAGAAGGGGACAACAGAGGATGAAATGGCTGGATGGCATCACCGACTCGATGCACATGAGTTTGGGTGAACTCCAGGAATTCATGATAGACAGGGAGGCCTGGCATGCTGCATTTCATGGGGTCGCAAAGAGTCGGACAGGACTGAGTGACTGAACTGAACTGAACTGAAGTTCTTATATTAGTGTGGTACATTTGTTACAATTAATGAACCAATATTGATACATTATCGTTAACTGAAGTCTACCTTTTATTCAGAATTCCTTAATACTCCTGTTTAATTGAGTCAGGCACTGGACTATACATTATTTTAATTAATTCTCAGACCAATGCTATGAGGTTGGCACTATTATTCTCTCTCTTTTTTTTTTTTTTTTTTTGACAGAAGAGGAAAGTGAGTCACAGAGATTAAGTAACTTGACAAGATCACAGAGCTGTACAGAAGCCAAGTAAACATTTGAACTGTGGTCTCCCTCACCCCTATGTCATGCCCTCAACTATTTATGTATCTCTTCCTCTCTCTCATCCTCTGATTCCTGCTTCTAGGAAGGGAATTATACACGTAAGCATGAACATCTGGCCCTGTTTGTAGGGCTTAAGTTTATGGGGAAGATAAGAGGATACCAGGAGACTGTGTTTCAGTAACTCTTCCTTTAGTCTCAGCTTTCTCATCTGTGGGCTGATAGGGGTTAGATTAATGACCCTGTGTCTTTGACTTTTAGTAACCCTGTGCCTCTATCCCAGAGCTCTTGTCCAGAAGATCTGAGGGCTGCTGGTGGGAAAGTTGGGAAGGAGGTGGGTTCTACTTCCCAAGCACGGAATGCCAACGGCATCAGTGGGTGTGACAGATCCATCACTGTATAAAACCCAGCCACCTGGCTGTCCATGAAGTGAAGAGCCCAGGGCTTTGTGTTTGATGTCATTGCCCTTAACTGGTCCAGGACCTTAAGGAATAAGGCCTCTAGGGTAGTTACTCTGCGTAAGATTTTTTTCTGAAACATAAAAGTCATCTACTCTTTGAGGAGGACAAGCACTGCACCAAGAATTTGTTCATAGACATGGTGGCTTGTCAGAGGCAGTGACCCCAGAGGCAGTGTCTCCAAGTGGGGAAGAACATGGGCTCGACTGTCATATAGACCTGACCTGCCTCTTATGAGCTGGTGACCTTGGACAGGTCTCTTAGTTTCTCTGTGTCTCCATTTCCACATTTGTAACATGGGGAAAATAGAAGGATAGCTACCTCATGGAATTGTTCTGAGGATGAAATGTAATAATTTATGTAAACATTAAACCCAAAAAAAATACTTAGCAAATGGTAGTTATTTTTAGGATTTGTTTGAATAGTAGACCAACTGTAATTCCAGCTTAAAAATGATTCTTTCTTTGACTCTGAGGTGTGTTGCCCTGTTGGAGTTCCAAGTAGCCGGAAGGTACCCATTACTGAGAAGCAGGGCAGCCCTAGGAGATGGAGGACTTTGCTCTAACGTGTTGAGGTTGAGGTAGGAGTGTGTTGAGCTTGTCCATCTAGTTCCTTCTCCACCAGCTGCAAAGGAATCCTGTAGCTTTGGCAGGACAAACCTAGCTCAGCCCTGACTGCTCCAGCCCCAGATGGCCCTTGGGCTCTGGAGGGGCCCCTCCCCTGGGTAGTGAGATAAGGAGGACCACCTACAGGGCTCCCCTGCAGGGCACCTCCTAGACCTGGCACCTGGCTCTATGTGGGCCTCTTTGGCTCTCCACAAACTTGAGTGCTGTGTACCAGCTTGGGGTCCTGGATACCAGGCTTACCAGGGTGATTGACAGCAGGCCCTCCATGAGAGTAGGAGCAGGGCAGAAGGAGAGGCCTAGCTGTGCCACACAGATGGGTCAACTCCTCTGGCAGGAGGCTCCCATCTGGGCCTCTCCCTAGCAGAATAGAGACAGGGAGCTTTGTGAGTTCTTGCAGTGCTGGGGAAGGTGTTTAGACCAGGTCCTTTTATTTCCCCCCTTACTTCCCCTGACCCCACCCCGCCTTACTGGAAGGCATAGCCTCAGAGAAGCTGGACTTGATTTGGATTCCAAGCCCACTGTTGCCTCGAGTTAGAATTGGCTGAGTGACGCCAAGAGATTTAAGAATGGGGAGGTTCACGGATATTACTGACATACAGGGTGGCCAGGACGTCCATACCTAGGTGGTACACATGATGAATAGACATGTGTAACACACGTGTGAGGCGCTGGTGTATCTGCAATCAAGAAACCTTTTTTCCAGAGGTGAGTTGGCTGCCAGCCCACTTAGGAGGCCCTTAGCCCACATATAGACCAGGAAATGGGTTTTCCACATCCAGGGAACACTAACCGCATCTGAGTCGTTCCGTGGGCCTGCCCCCTCCGGCTTTAGGCAGGAAGAGGCCTGGACTTGTGGCCTGGCAGCCCAGGCCCTCTAAGGGGAGGAGCCCTCAGTGAGGGCTCATTCAGAGAGCCGCTGTCCCCAGCCGTGGTGCTGAGAATGGTTGGTCCTGAGGTCTGGACCAAGGATTAGGCCATTTCTGAGACTGATGTGGAGAAGAGAAGTCGGGGTTGGTGACAGCTGGGGAAGAGGAGGAGGCTGGATTGTGAAATGTTTAATTTAGGTTCTTACTGATAGCAAAAAGTTATTGGTAAATCACTCTATGAAAAATATATGATTATGACCCAAGCTGAGTGTGGGATTGCCTTGCTTCTGTCCCCAGCCCTTAGGGAGCCCTGATCTCTGCTACCTCCCCATGTGCTGTTTTATGGTCAAGGTGGCCGCTCATGACCGTCAGATTTGTGTGCTGCCAACCAAACCCAGAGCCCTTCTTTGCTGGCCCAGGGTCTCCTCCCCTTCCTCTCTTGTGGAATGACCCATGTGGTTCATGCCTCTCAGAGGACCCAAAGATGAGCGTGTCCCTACTTTGGGAATTCGGGGGAGGGGCAGAGATAAAGGGGAAAGGCTGAGTCCTTGTGTTATAACCTTTGCGACAGTTCTTCTGATGTGAAGGAACCCAAGTGAGGAATTGGTATGAAGCGATTCGGGATGGGAGGCATATATTTCTGAGCCATGGCATCTTTCTCCTTAATGAAGCCTTTTTATCTCCCAGAGTGCTGGATATCTAGGAATTGCCAGGGGCTCCTAATTTTTCTTTTTTTTTTTTTATTTAAAAATTACACAGAAAGTGCCAAAAGAAGAAAATAAAAACAAATACTCAAAATCTCACCAATACCAACAAAACCAAACATTTTGGAGTAAATTTCTCCAGACCTTATGCTATGTATAAAAAATTGTTCTAAAAATGGGATCATATTCTACCTGTTGTTTCATAATTTTCCTTTTTTTAAAGTTAAAAGTATATTAGACACATCTTTCCGTGGCAATAGTTGTATTTTTGTGCCATTTTAAAAGGTCACATCATGTTTCATTTTCTAAATACAACTGTAATTTATTTTATCACTTATTTATAATTAGAAATTAACTTTGCTTTCAGTTTTTTATTTTATATTTGTGCTTCTTGATAAAGCTTGAACTTTAAAGTTTTAGGATGAAACTGTAGGGACTAAAATTATGTACGTTTTAAGGCTTTTGATACCTCTTACAAAATTATAATTCAAAAAGATGATATCAGTTTACCTTTACCACCAGTAATTTACCAGCCCATGTCTGCATGTCCTCACCAATGTGCTTTTTCCATATTGATACTTGGAATTTTTTTGTTTTAACGTTTTATTTTATATTGGAGTACAGCCAATTAACAATGTTGTGATAGTTTCGTTGTACAGCAGGGTGACTCAGCCATACATATACATGTATCCATTCTCCTCCAAACTCCCCTCCCATCCCCGTTGCCACATATGCAGAGTTCCCTGTTGGTTATTCACTTTAGTGTGCACACATTGATCCCAGAGTCCCTAACTGTTCCTTTCCCCTGGTAAGCACAAACTCTTCCTCTAAGTCTGTGAGTCTGTTTCTGTTTTATAAGTAAGTTCTTTTGTATCATTTCAAGCTCCACATATAAGGGATGTCATACAATGAAAGAATGTTATTTTACTTTGCTTCCTAAAGGCTGAACACTTTAATATGTATATTAGCATTTTCTGTTTCATTTATGTCTTTTCCAAGTCTTCTGTTGAGGTATTTATCTTTTTACAAAGTTCTTTTTATATCAAGAATATTACCTTTATTTTATTTGATAAACATTGCATATAGTTTTCTACTTTATTATTTGCCTTTAGTTTTGTGACATCTTTGATGCAGAAGATTTACATTTTTTAATGTAAGCATATCAGTATTTATTTTTGGACTGCCTTTTGATGAAGCTTAGAAAGACTTTCCTACTCCTATGTTACATAAACATCCACGTAAATGTTCTAGTGTTTTATTTAACATTTAAATCTTTTAACCATCCACAACTTATTTTTATGTATTATAAGCATGGTATTTAAAAATTTTAGTTAACTTGCTATCCCAGCAGAGTTACTAGACAATATGAAATGTCACTTTCATCCTTCATGTATTTATAATATTACATTTTATATAAGCACTGGCACCCTTCATGAAGCTTTTGTTAGGCATTGCAATTGTTTCTCACCTTTATAATATGTTCTATGGATCAGTCTATTCTGATGCTTGATCCACAGATTTTAAATTATTGTAGCTTTATAGTACATTTTAATATCTGACAATACAAGTTCCTTTTTGGTTCTTTTTTCTGTATTGGTATTTTTCTTGTCTATGCTTGTATTTATTCTTTCAGATGAATTTGAGAATCAGCTATGCTCTTGGGATTTTGATTGGAAGAGTATTAAATTTAGAGATTAACTTGGGAAGATTTATATTGTAAAGTACTGTACTTTTCTATACGTTTGTATCTTTTGGTTTGTTTCTTTCTTTATTTTGGTATAATTAGAGTATAGCTTTCTATTGGTAGATCTTGTATGTTTTTACTGACTTTATTCCTATCGTTTTATGTTTTCATGGACATTGTTAATGGGATTTTTTTGTTGCTGTATTTTCTAGTCATGTTTTGTTCATATACAGGAAAGCACTTGATTTTTATACATTGGTTTTATAACTAGAAGGGAAACATGCTATCTTTCAGTTTTTCATTTGGTGCCAAAACATGTTTGACCTAATTTGAGGCTATTTAATTTCCTTCTGGATTGGGGCCATAGCTCCTCCCTGCCATCCCCGGTGGCGGTAGCATGGGGATTGGGGAAGGAATGGCAGGCACAGTCTGCTCCCTGTCAGCTGCCTCCTAAGGATGGATGTGTTGTGGAACAGATGCCTTCCTAGCTCTTTTCCTACTCCAGGCCCAGAAATTTGGATGCTGGGAAACTTACCATCCAGGGAGGCAGGGGGAGAGATCATGGGGGATGTAGCGTGTTTAGATTAAATTTGGTGCCACCCCTGGGAGCTCTCAGGAAGCTGTATACATGCCATACGCTTGGTGTCTGGGGTGGCTGAAGGCATCTGGGGTTGTCCTTACTGTGGCCCCAAGACAGGGCTGGATCAACTTCTTTTCTCCCCATGTTAGAGAAACTGGGGTCAGACAGATCTCAGGATGGTGGTGTTGTGGCTGTGTGCCCCTTCTAAGGAAGAGAGAGATACATTAACCTTCAAAACTCCAGGGCCAAAAAATAAAAACTAGTTATGGAAACTGGGCTCACTGTTAAGTCCGAAGCAAACACATTTGAAAAGATGTCATGGAAAGTAGGAGTCCCATGGAGACTAAGGAGTCACATCGGGTTTTGCTCAGTCTACTTTGGTTGAATGAACAGATTCACTCTGCAGTTTCTCTTTGCATTTTAGCACTTAGGGCTGCTTCCCAGTGATGCACAACCTCCCAACCCTTCCACCTTTCCACCATTCCCTGCCACACCATCCCCGCTTTTCCTTGCTCCCTGCTGGGGTTGAAAGCTGGAGGAGAAGATGGCCCCGGAAGTATGCCAGAAAAGATTAGCCTAGCAGAGGGAAACAGGGCTGGAACAGTCAGGGAGAGACACGGATGGAGGGGGAGCAGGGGGCCATGGGCATGGATATGAACATGGCGGGCTGGAATGGGACTTGGAGCTTAGGACTCCATGGTTGGGCTTATTCAGGGCAGGACCCAAGCAAGCCTTGCCTGCGTTGTCTGGTGCCTCACTCTGAGTGTCCTTCCAGTCAAGGTGGGGACATTGCTCTAGACTTGGTGGTCCTATGAAGGCCACCTCCTTATTATGTAGACTTTTATCAACCAGGTCTTAAAGGTTTGGCCATGTGCTCAGACCTTATCCAAACCAGGTCATTCCCTCTATTCCTGTCCTTTTACCACCAGAACTAGATGGAAATCCATGTACTTTTACAAGTCTTCCAAAGAAGGAAACACCGCTGCCTTGGTTGATATTTTATTCCAGTGTTTTGGGCTATCTTGTTCCCAGAATGTTCTATTTTACCGTTAGACCAGCCTTGCAAAAAACCATTATCCCGTCAAATAACTTAAAGAATGTGGAAAACAGGCAGACACTCTTTTTTAGTAGAGCCCTTTAGGATATTGAAGGATTATTAAGTTTTCCTTTGAACTTTAGCCAGCACAACTAAGTAAAAATGATACTTCTTAAGGGAGGTGTGCACTGCCTTGTACACAGTAAAATGATGTCAGTTGTTTTTAATGTTGTTATTTATATCACTATTCTTAGGTCATGATAGCAGACTTGATTTTCAGTATTATTTAATTTCACATGTTAATCAAAGGTATACAGTTGTCCCAAGAAGGATAGAAAGGGCACATATGTCCCTCTCCCTTCCTGTTAGAGAGGTAAATGTGGGAAGCTAAAGGTCATCGTATGTCATTTGGGATGGGTCTAGAGGCTCATTAGACTAAACTCTAAAATTTTTGAAGGCAAGTGTTGTGTCACCTCTGAAATCTCCATAGGATTGAATCAATGCATGTTTATAAAGAAAGGGAGAGAGAGGGAGAAGGCAGCATGACATCTCAGCGTTGGAAGCGACACTAACATCCCCTTCTAGCATCTCCATCAGCCAGTGATCCTGCCGTGCCTATTCCCCTTAACTTCCACCCTCTAGTCTTATGTCTGTCCCTTTGAAGATAGCTCTCATTCCTTACTTCCTCTGCCAGATCCAGAACTCACTTCCGAACAGCTGTAGGAGGCTGTGTCAGAGCCTTCACAGGTCATTAAAAGTCAAGCATGTTAGTCCTGATCTTGGAGGGTTAAATCAGAATGGTCCTTTCCCACCACTGCCTCAGAGCCAGAGTCTGCTGCTGGGGTCAGAAGCCTGTGACACAGCCTCTGAGCTCTGGCAAGTTCCCCTCCTCCTCCCCTGGATCAGTCCAGCAGCATGTGCTGATCATTTGCAACGGTCACCTTGGGGCTGTATAGCACAATGGTCGAGGGTGCAGCCTCTGCAGGCAGAATGCCTGGGTTTACACCTTAGCCTCTGTCAGTTATTTAACCTTTCTCTCTGTCAGTTTCCTCACTTGCAAAGCAGGATTAATACCCTTTGCTCCAACTCGTAGGGGCTTAAATGAGTTACTTCATATAAAGCACTGACCACAGTGCCTCACATATAGTGATCACTAAATAAATGTTAGCTGTTGTTATCCGTATTAAAACTGTTAACTTTTCTTGCTCATGCTGTAGAGAGAATTCTGTATTAAATTCTGTTTTAGCCCTGCCCAAACCCTGTGTGTTTTTCTTGGTGTCTTTTGTTGTCATTCACCAGACTGTGAGTACCCCTTGAGGAAGGGCCATTCCTCAATCATTTTTGTTGTCACAGTGCCTGCCATATATCAGGCACTGGAGGAATGTTTGTTTAAAAAATGAAAAACCCTGAGTTTCTATTTAGGATCTGCCACCTAACAGTTGTGAAACTTTGAACAAATCATTTAATTCCTTGGAACTTGAGTGTTTTCATGTGTAAGATGGGACTAAAAATATCTATCTCTCTGGGTTTTGCAAAGATTAAGGGAGATGACATATGTGAAAGTCTTTGGAGAAAAAGTCCTAGAGAGAGAGAAAAAAAAGCCTTGTTTGGATAAGGATAATAGAGCTTAAGCTCCCTGAGGGTCGGAATCAAGTCTAGTAATTTATTCCCCTGCATAATCGCCACAGTACCTTACATCTAGTAAGAGATTCTAAAGTATTTGACTGTCTAGATAGATGAATAGGCAATTAGATGGGTGAATGAGCTGAACTGAAAGATTGAGCTTATATAATGATACTGTCTAATCTTTCACGTAAATGAGCTCTGCCTCTTCCCAAATGACGTAAGGGCCAGGGTCACGCCCCAGAAGGCTGCGTCCTTCCTCCTCTAGCCTGGCACCGCAGGTTTCTACAGGGCTGAGTGGTCCGAGGTGGTCAGCCGCTGGCCCATTTTGGGAGCCCTCCCAGCTTTCCACCAGGTGGCAGGGCACTACCTGTCTGAGCGCCGTCTCCAGCACCTTCCTCTTCTCTCCACCAGGTGGCGGGGCAGGCTGTCTCAGACGCCGCACTGCCCTCTGGAGGGGGGGCCTTCTCCTGGGCCAAGGCTACCTGGAGAGCCTAACCTGGCAGTAGGTGCTCCTGGAGGTCTCCAGCTTCCCTCCCCTGCTAGGGCTGGCAATGCCTCTGCTGCCACATGGGGGTGGTGGAACCCGGCCCTTGGTGGCCCTGCTGCCTGAGTCCTGCAGGGACTTCCCCAGGAGGGAAGTTACCTTGAGGCTCACCGGAGTGGTGTCTAGGATGCAGCCTGCCAAGATCAGGTCCTCAGTGCACTCAGTGGGATGGAGATTCCCAGGTAGACGGTTGATGGACGCTCCAGCTCAGGAGCCCCTCTCCTGCCCTTTCCAGCCTTCCTTCCTCCCTTCCAAGTCCCTGCAGGTCCTGGGGCGAAGCTGCTGTTGTCTCACTGCCCCTCCTCCCCCTTCTCTGATGATCTACCATGTTCCTCCTTTCACACAACTAGGAGACCAGCCAGGCCTGGGGATGGCTTGCAGAACTGGCTAAGGTATGTGTTCTATGGCCTCTTCTCTGTGGGTAGGTTGTTCAAATCCTGATGCCTGCGTGCTCAGTCGCTCGGTCATGTCCAACTCTTTGCGACCCTATGGACTGTAGCCTGCCAGGCTTCTCTGTCCGTGGGGTTTTACAGACAAGAATACTGGAGTAGGTTACCATTTCCCCCTCCAATAGATCTTCCCCACCCAGGGATGGAATCCACATCTCCTGTGTCTCCTGCATTGGCAGGCAGAGTCTTTTACCACTGAACCACTTGGGAAACCCCGTTCAAATCCTGGGCCTGCTCCTCAACTACCAAGGCTCCAGACCCCAGCTCCCACTCACCCAGCCCCTCTCAGCTGAGGGCCCAGGCCAATAGTGTCCCTTTCTTTTTGTATTCTGTCAACAGCTGCTTCTTGCTTTCATATCCTCCGTTCTAACCCCTTCTCACACAGTAGACATGATGATTAGGGGCCCCGCCCTGATATTGCATCGAGGTAGAAAGGCCTGACAGGAGGCTGCCCTGCCCACTAGGAAACCACAGGCATTTCCCTCAGCCTCGGGGATCCACACAGCCTCTTCTCCCCTCGATCAAGGTACTGGAAGGACTTGAGGGATCACGTGATCCAGCTCTCCTTTTATCAGTAAGAAAATTGAGGCTCAGGGTTGAAAACATTTCCAGAGTTACACCACAGGTCGGTGACTGATCTCTGACTAGAGTCAGGCCTTCTACGTCTCTGATGAGGCCTTGAGTTATCAGCCTCTCGTTATATGTGTTTCTGCTTCTCTCCACACTGGGTTACCAACTCTCTTCTTCCAGGCCCACCTCATAAACGGCAATGGCATCTTCCTCAGCTTTTGCTCTGACCTGTGGGAGGGCGCATTTGACCACCTGTGGCCTTTGTGGGTTGTGGGAGGTAGAAGGAAGGGCAGGGGCTGGTTCCTCAGGAGCAGGACTCTCAGGGGAGGGAGTGATGTATCCTGAGAATGCCTGAGTGGGTTTTCTCTTCCTCTGCCCACAAGAAACACTTCGTGGGCCTCTGCTTCGAGCCTGAGGCTGAGCAGATTGTGAGACTGGGTGGCACTGGTCTCTGAAGGTACATGGGATCTAGGGAGGAGTCTGACTCTCAATAGCTCATGTGACTGCCATGGTCCGTGGCCCTTCTTCCTCTCCAAGCTCTTCCTTTCAACCTGCTCCCATGGACCATACAGCAGGGCCCCCTCACACATGGTTCCCACATGACTGGCATTTCCGGTCTCCTGCTGTCCCCCAGGGGTTACCTCTTGAAGCAAGGTGCAAGGGAGGATCTACTGACTGAGCTGCTGGGGGAGGCTGGACACCCTGCACGGCCTTGTCTCCTCCAAGTCTCATACTTTCCTGACCATCCATTAAGGCTGGAGGGAGCACCACCCACTATCTGCCTGGCCAACATGCTCTGTGCTTCCCTTTCTGACGACTTAGGGAATTATCTACACTGCAAGCTTAGACTCTTTTCCTTTCCTGCTTACAGTGCTTCAGCAGCTTCCCCACCATTTTCCAGACCCTCCAGGATCTTGTCGGCCCCCTCTCTTGGCATTTCCTCACCATCACTGGCCACACAGAACTCCCTTCTCTCTCTGTTTAAACCACACTCTCTGTCTCTTCTGGACTCTTGCACATACCAATCACTTTTTATGAATTCCTCTTCCTCCCCAACCCCAAGTGTTGCTGGCTAATTCATACCACTCCTTAGAGCTCATCTTAGATGTCTCTCCTCCAGGAAACCTTCCAGCTCCCAAAGACTGGGCTAGGGCCTCTGTTCTTATCTCTCTGATGGCCCCTGTCAAACTGAGTTGTTTTTTCCTGATCAGCCTTCCTTACCAAGGTGGCAATGTCTGCTCAAGGGAAGGGGCCAGGTTTCTTGAGGTGTTGTTTCTATTTTTTAATTCCATGGAGTGTCCTCAGCTCCCACTGTCATATAATAAGGTGCTTGGTATAGATCGGGTCCTGCCAAATTTCGAGGCTAAGCTGATGGGGTGAATGGGAGGAGCAGGAGGACCTTCTTTGAAGCACTTCCTGCCATTTCTGATCTGGATTCTCTGAGTTTTTACATACTTCACTCCTGTGTTTCTGGGTGATGGAACTCAGTGGGCAGAGATTCTGTGGGCAGAGACCACTTATTCATTCAATAAATATTCCTGAGTCCCTCCTGTGTGCCCAGCACTGGGCCAACACTGGAATGCAACAGTGAATAAGACAGACAACATGATCCCTAACCTCACGGAGCTTATATCCTGGTGGAGGAAACCAAGAGTAAGGAAGCAAATATGAAAATAACACCATCACATAGTGTGATCTGTCCTAGAAAGGAAGCGGATGGGTTGATGTGGGTGCTATGACAGAATGAAAGGAGTGGCTGTGCCCACACCATCCTCTTTCCCGCTGGGGTAGCACGTGCTTTCTCTGCAGAGACCTTAAGCCCCACATTCCCTCCTCTGCTGGATTTACTTCAGAGTCACATTCTCAGTAAAAGTCATCCTGATAAGTGCCCCTGGGAACTTCCCGTTCTAGTGCTGACTACATCTGGAATGGAGGGATCTCCAGGGTGGGAAAGATATGTGTCTGAGCAGAAAGGGCAGCCCCTGGCTTTCTGCAGCTGGGGAGGCCTTCAAGAGGGCCCAGATTCCTCAACAGGAGTGGCAGACTCCTTCTATCTGAGGTCTGGTGGCAGGAAATGTTCACTTCCTGGTAATGCACTGGCATGTCAGCGGGACTTGTGTGGGTGGTGTGGAAGCCATCTCTTTCCATGGCAGGAGCACGCGCTGACTATGAAGACTGTATCACTCTGCTCCTTGACCTGGTCTGGACAATGCACTGCCTCCAGCTCTCTTGGCAGCTGCGCTGGCCTGGGCTGCTTTCTCCTCTGAATAGCTGTTTGCCATCTTGAAAGGCTGTGTTCTGGCTGACCTCATGTTGAAAGAGTTGGGGTGTCCCTCTGGGGTACCCTCCCCTGACCCAACCTGGAACATAGGAAGCTGTCTAGATGTTCCTGTCTGCCCCACCCATCTCCCCTCTGGGTCACTCATATTGGCTCCTGGAGGTCCTAGAGGGGAATGTTGCCAACTGGTATCCAGAGCAAGAGGGGATGGCTTTGTGGAGCTGGGTGGGGAGGCTGGAGAGCCCACCTGACTCTGCGGGGTTAACAGGGTGCTGGCAGCTTCCTGCCCCAGGCGGCGCTGATTTGTGGTGTCTAGTGTCATGGCACCCTTGCATCAAGGAGAAACCTTTGTTTCTCCTTCAGCTGGGAGTGTGGATTCCAGCTGCAGGTTAGAGGCTCCTGGTGGCCCGAGGCCAGAAGCTCTGCTCTCCCAGGGAGACACAGTGGCATCTCTTGACATTCAGCCACAAGCAATCCCTCCTAGGAGAAGCCTGGCCTCTATTAGCTCAGGGTAGATGGGCCATGCTTTGGGGTGGGGGCCCTGGGGAGAGTTGGAAAAGACCCTCCCCAGCCCCTGGGTTGGATGAGACCCAGCCAATCCATGAACTTCAGAGATGAATGGAGTTGGCTGGTGGGCCAAGAAAGAGAGGCCCATGAACTTTGGGAACCCCTCTGATTCAAGGGTCTAGCTCCAGCCTCCTGTGTTCTTTGGGCCTGTCCACAAAGGCCTGTGCCGAGAGACCTGGTCTGCACTCCCTGAGCGTGCATGATACAATGTTTGTGCTTAAGAAAAAGGCTGTGTTTATGGCAGTGCTGGAAACATGTGACTGGGAGCGCATGTGCTCACGATTATGTGTCTTAGCCTCAGGGGGACTTGGGTCTCTTGAGGCTCTGAGTGCCTCTGTGAATAAGACCAGGCTGGGATGCGTGTTTATAATAGTCTGCCATTCTGGTGTGGGCATCCACGTGCGTGTGTGCATGTGTATGACTAACCACACATCCTCTCTAGAGCTACTTCTCTAGGCCAGGAAGGGGGTACAGAGTAGAGCTCCAAGAGAGTAGGAAACATGTCACAAGGCCCACCTGGGAGCTAGAACGTCTTACTTTCCAGTCCCTTTCCTTGCTCTCCTTCCTGTTCTCTCACCCTAGTCCTGTCCTGGAGGTTTCTGGGGGAAGAGAGGACCCTGAAAAGGCTTTGTGACCAGTGGTCCTGCCAGACTTGGGGGCCAGGCATGGCTGGGCTTGTCCAAGAGTCAGAGAAGTGAGAAACTGGGCAGAGCACAGAGATGTTACAGTTCCTGGAACAGAGGTCCCTTTTTTTTCCCCTTGTTCTTTTTTCCTGGCTTGAAAATAATAGGTCTTCAATCTGAGATTAGGAGAAAAGGAAACAACCAGAAAAGGAACCAGTTTGAACAAAGACAAGTGACTGGACGTGAAAACTCCCCCCACCTCCCCCCTCCCCTGTTGCGATGCAGTGTTCTTACCTAGATGTGGTTCTGCGTGCTGGGGTGGGGGTAGGGCAGGGCGCAACGGGGGACATCCAAGTTCCCCTTCACCACCAGGCCTGGGTGGAGGCAGGACAGCAAATGAGGTATGAGAGGGCTCTGGAGTCAGGCAGACCAGCGTCCAAGCCTGCCTCTGTTATTTACTATTCAAACTTCACCTCTCTGGGTCTCCATTTCCTCTTCTATAATCTATATGGTGGTTTGGGAACCACGTGATAAAATGTATACACAGTGCTGGGCACAGTGCCTGGCAGTGATGAGCGTAAATGGCACTTATAGGCATAGGACTTGGTTTTTTCTGTGTGTCAGCATCCTGAGGGTGAAGATAAGGGGGATTTGTAGGGATACAGGTCTAGCATCTGTGCTCAGTCATGTCCAACTCTTTTTGACCCCATGGACTGCAGTCTGCCACGCTCTGCTATCTGTGGAGTTTTCTAGGCAAGAGCACTCGACTGTCATTTCCTCCTCCAGAGGATCTTCCCAGCTTAGGGATTGAACCCACATCTCCTGCATTGGCAGATGGGTTCTTTACCACTGAGCCCCCTTGGAAGCCCACGTAGGTCTTGGCTGTCTGCAGAGGTAACCCTCTGTATCAAAAGACCCCCAGCAGAGATGCCAACCTAGTTAAAATGGGGATGGATTTTCCCACAGGGGTGGTGCCTATGCTTTATTCATGCACACAAGCACTTGTGTATGTATGTGTGCATGTGTTGTGGGGCTTAGAAGGCAATGAGAAAATGTGCTGCCCCAGCCCAGCAAAGGCTCTGAAAGTGGAAAAGCACTATGGTAGATAAGAATGGAAGGGACCCATGTTTTTATTTAACTTAGTTTTAAAAATTTTTAATCAGAGTATAATTAATTTACAATATTGTGTAGTTTCTGGTGTAGAGCAAAGATTCAGTTATATATATATATATATATATATATATATACACACACACACATATAAGCATATATATATGGTAATACAGGTTGTACAGGTTATACAAGATATTGGGTAGAATTCCCTGTGCTATACAGTAGGTTCTTGTTGTTTGCCTATGTTATATATATTAATGTGTATCTGTTGATCCCAAATTCCTGATTTATTCCCCCTGCTGTTTTTAAGGTAAGAATATGGCCTAAGAATATCTCCAGACTGCCCTGGGAGTGGCTGTACATGTACTGTGTCAGGTTGTTAAGCGAATTTAGGGGTGTTAGGAGATCTATTTCATGCAGGTCCTTGTGCTTATCTGGAAATTATTGGTTTGTTTGTTCATTTACTCACCATCCAATTATTTAATAGTTACTGAACATGTAGCGTGTATGTCACGTCACTTATGGGAGGCTTGGGCCCAGAGAGAAAGAAAAACGTTGATATTGACTCTGGACAAGAGAAAACTGAGGTGAAGCCCAAATATAACCTTCAAGTCCAGCGAGAGCTCCATCTTGCCTGAACCAGAGAAGGTGTACATTGAAAACCTCAGCAGGAAGGATTCAGGCTAGATTTGAATTCAACAAATACTTGGCACTGATGTTAAAAAAATTAAAAAGGCTTCCTGACATGGTTAAGCATGGTCAGAAGCCCCATTTGTTGGTATCCGGCCTGCCTGGGGCGAGTGGTGGAGTAGGTGACCTCTTGAGGACCCATCCACACCCAGGCGTCTAGAATATTCCACTGGCTTGGATGCTGACTTACTCTAAGACCTTGGGCAGATGACTCAGCACTAATGAACCTCAGTTTCCCTCTCTGTTAAACTGTGACAGGAGTGTTTCTTTATGGCTCCTCCCTGCCTTCTGAGGCTTGGGCAGGGAGAGGAGCCCACTTCCATAACATTGCTTTGATTTCCGAAGAAGAGATCACTATCTTTTAATTCCAGGGAGTTTCTGTGGAGATAGTCTGAGCTGACTTTCCTGGCTACACCCCCCACCCTACCCCCCAGTCCATACGCTTCCTTCACTGCCCAGGATCCCCAAAGCATAATCCGGGGGTCACTCTCTATTTCCCCCCAAACTGTGTGCCCTGTAGGAGATGATTCTCCTGGAGATCCCAAGTGACTTTCCCCCCACCCACCCAATTTCTTGCTGGCGCCATTACCCCTGCTTAGAATCCTCTCCCCAGTTTTCTCCCAGTGGATCCCATTCTGTTCTGACTGTTTCAGCCTGCTGGTTTCTGATCAGCCCTTCTCCAATTGGAAGTTCAGTTTCCTCCCTTCTCCATCCTGCAGAGCTTGCCTCCAGCATGACGTTCCTCTTTCGATGCTGGCTTGGCATAGCCCCAACTCCGTGTCTGCCACACATGGTCTACCACTGGGGCTTAGCAGCATCGGTGGAAGGGAGGACTATCAGGGGCTAGTCTTGGGAGTAACAGGAGCCTGAGGGAGAGTGGTGAAGTGGAAAGGATGCTAGGGGTTCAAGGACTAGTTCTTGGGGCCAGAGAGATAGCTCAATTGGAAGAGTGACATGTTGCTTTTTTGGATTCGTCAGGAAAGCAAGAGTTTTGGTGAGGAGCACACACTTTGGACAGCCAAGGTAGGTTTGTTCAGGGCTGCCTTGACCCCCCGTTACCCTGGGGTCCCTGTGGGCTGAGTTTGCCTGTCCTCAGAGCAGTGCTCATTTTAGGACAGAGGCTATTGTACAGGTTTCCTGGACTGTGTTGGGCTGCTGCTCTTCTTTTAGGGGGCTGGAGATGGCCTGGTATCTGCTCTCTATGGCTTTACCAAGCCGCCTTTCAGTTCCAGTTCTCAGAAGGCACCAGGGGGCCCTCTGGCATTCTAGAAACTAAACTGGTGATGTGTAACAGGAGTGCTCGGCAGGGCCTTCTGGAGGGGGTCTTATTTACAAAAACCTCCCTTCCCCGGTCAGCCTCCCATTAGAAGCTTCCCGGGGGAGGGAGGGACCTGCAGAATCTGACCAGATGTGGAGGTCACAGAGGGAGTCCAGCTCTATGCTAAGCATCCCCTTCTGGGTCACTCACTGTCCCTGGGCTGGTGGGAGAGGGAGGGCCTGGCCTTGGGGAATGTCTTATTCTTCTGGCTCCAGCAGCCTAAGACCATGGCTTCCACATGTTTCTAAACAGGCTTGATTGTCCTTTGGAGCGATGTGTCACACGCAGGGCAGGAGCCTGAGTCCTGGCAGGAGGGGAGGGAACGGGCGATGGGGTTAGGACTGCTGGGATTCTCAGGGAGACTAGACAGGAGAGGTTCAACCCAGGGAGAGGAAGCCTGCAGGAAGCTAGATCACAGCAGATGCACTAATACAGTAGGGCAGATGAGGGCACCAGCCAGGGCCCCCCCCACCTTATCACCCCCAACCACAGACCCACTTGGCTCCCCCACAAGCAAGACCCAGAACCGCAAACAGCCTGAGTCAGAGCTGGGCAGCAGCTTATGAGCGTGTTGGTTCTGTCATTAGCTGTAATAGCAGCATCTCACCCCGATGCAGATGCCTTTTATCCAAGCCTCTCAAAGAACTTGAGAGAAGAGCAAAGGGCTCTATTATCCCCAAATTACTAATGGAGAAACCAAGGCCCAGACGAGCCTAGCAACTTTTTCCGGGTTTGTGGAGGAGCTGGGAAGGGGCAGGTTCTGTCCCTCTAGGAAATGGGTTTGGGTTCTTAAGGATCCACTTGTTTATTCTCTCTCCCATAAGTGGCTGATACTGAGCAGAGAACAACAATAATACTAGCTACAACTTCCCTAGCCTGTACTGGGAACCAAAGGATGGAGGTGCTAGAATTATTTTCCTTTACAGATGAGGAAACTGAATCATGGAGAAGTTGGGCAGCTTTCAGGTTTAGTCAGTGGGAAAGTGACCGTGTCAGGCTTTAAAACCCAGTAGTCTGGTGCCAGAGTTTCAACCTCAAAATTTGATTACCATTCTGGATTCTACCTAGGGCAGACCCTTTGTGCCAAGTCAGAACTCTACCCTCAGTCCGAAGGAGAGGAGAAGCCCTGGCCCCTCTCTTCCTCCTTGAAGGAAATAAGTCTGGGGAATGACAGAGCCTTGGCCTGGGCCTTGGTTAGAGGGTGCTGTGGAGAGATGTCTGATTTGGAATAATTTCTAGTGAATCAGAGCCTGGGATCCAGGGAAAGGGGCACCACATCACCAACCCCTCCTCACTGTTTCCTCTATGCCAGTTGTCTCCAGGAGCTCGGGAGGGGGTGGGGTCGGGGATCTGGAGCTACCTGGGACAGTGGCTAGCACAATCAGTGTATTCTTCATGAGAGCCTACCATCCCCATTTCTAAGACAGGAAAGACGTCTCTGTCCCCACACTCTCTCCTCTACAATGCCCACCTTACTCTCAGAGACGTGCAGGGCCCAAGCGCAACCACAGATGGCTCCTTGTCCTGGCTTCCCCAAGGACCAGAGACCCTGCCCTGGTCTGCCCTGCAACATGGCTGGGGTGACAGCCAGGGAAAAGTCACATTGGCAATCTGGCTCTGCTGTAGCTTGCTGTGGGGCCTAAGCCAAGTCACTTCTGTCCTTTGATGGGCTTCAGTTTCCTCACCTGTGAAATGGGAATGTTAACCCAGTGCTGAGATCTTCCCCAGCACTCAGTCGTGCTCCTGACTTCTTGGATCTTGGATGCCTAGAAGGGAAAGTCTCTTGAGAGATGCCTGGGTACTTCTCAGACTTAACAGGCGAGTGAGTGGGTGAGGATAAGAGGGTGGCCGGGAAATACTGGGAAATTGTGCTAGGCAAAGCCGTTGGCCTTTTCTATTACATGCTTCTATTCAGCTATTTGTAACTTTCTGAAAAGTTCATGATTTGGGGATTTTTTTTTTTTTTTTTTGGTCATTTTTCCATATTTGGTCATGGCCTGGAGCAAGGATTTTTGGAAAGATAGAGTAAAAACCCCTTCAGCTGTTTGTAAGCATTGCAAACAGCCACCAAAAAATATTCTTTTTCCATTTAGAAGAAACAACAACATAGTTATGTTTTCTTTTTCAGCTCAAATAACTCCCAAACAACTCCAAAGACTTCAGACTTGGCTAGTAATTAATCCTTAATGAAGGGGACTGTACAGTATGTGCTCTGCAAACTTTGGAAAAAAGTTTCAAATTCAGAAAGTCATTGATGCTTGAAAAAGCTCTGCATTCTTTTCCTGCTTGCTGGCCCCTCACCCCTCCACAGCAGCCCCCTCCCAAGAAAGCCAGGGTAGACCCCCAGTCTCAAACTGTAGCTCACGTCAGGTGATTCAGGAGTGAGGTGGCCATGCCTTCTGCCTAAAGATGCTGTTTCCTTTCCCACCCTGGGTGGTCTTTGCCTAGTTCGCAGCCTGAGAGGCTGAGCCTGAGCAAAGTTGGAGTCAGGCCTTACACTGCTTTGTAAGGTGAAGTGATCCCATCTTTGGAAAACTTAAGTTTGAGGTCCTTGTCCCAGGAAACTTCCAGGAGACACTTTATAGTCTACAGCAGTCACTGAATCTGGAGTCCCAGGACCCACCAGGGGTCTGCATAGATATGGTGAAGCATCCAGAAGAGATGAGGGGCTCTCCTTTGGCTGAACAAGGGAACCCTCCCCTCTCAGGCTACACTCCCTGAGCTTCATCCCTCAGAAACCATTGTCCAGGGGCTCTCTTCTGTCATCTGCCCCCTCTCCCAAATCCATCTTGGCTTCTTTCAAGCTCTTCTTAATCCCACTTGTTTCTACCTGGCAGAGGACATTTCATCCTTCGATTGCTCCTTCTCCCTCTGACATTTGCACGTCAACACTGGCAGCTGTTGGCAGTGAGAGCCTCAACCCCAGGAAATAGGCCCTCTTCACTCTGCAGATCAAGACAGCGATTGGAGCTGAACCTGTTTACAGGGTGGATTGCGGGGGGAGCGGGGAGGTGTCAGTGCAGAGAGACTTGTGGAAACTGATGCCTAAGCTCTAAGTCTACTAGATCCACTCCCTCTTCCTACATGGCAGACCTTCCTTCTTTTTGGCTTCCTTACCTGAATAACGAGGGCACAGGCTACATCTTCTCCCATGCCCCTTTCATGGCCAGGGATCTGACTTGACCTTGTGTTCTCAGGATTCTTTATGTGAATGTGCACACACGTGCATATTTACATGTGCACACACGTGCGCACACACACACACCATATTTTTGGCTGGGGGATGGTGACCAGCTAGTTCTCATCTCCATGGAACAAGACAATAAATTGATTATGGGGCAGACCAAAGCCAGACATGGGCCACTTGAACAACCATGAGACTCTTGCAGCCCAGGCGATATGAGACTAAGGAAGGTATGCAGGCAGGGGCATGGGCAGAAAGACCTTGAGAAGGCCCTGCCAGCTGAGAGGATGGAGGATGGGCTCTGAACTTCCCTACCAGTCAGTGCCAGGATGTCATTTTCTCCCATCTGGTTCCACATCTGGATCCAGCCAGATGCTCATTGCAAAAAGCTGATGAGGCCTGCCCTGATTGCCTCAGGGAGAAGGCCTTTTGGTGACACTGTCTTCCAGACCTTGTCATCTTCTCCAGATGGCAGCCCACTTTTCAGCTGAGCTTCCCTGGACATACCCACTGGACTGTGAAGCTGGGGAGGGGTTGGAGGCAGCTGCCTGGAGGGCCTTGCCTTAAACCCAGGGTCCCCCACTGGAGTTCACAGTGCATTTAAATTTCTTGCTGGGCAGCTGTTGGCCTCCCCACCTTGCCCCATCACCATGTCTTCTGGAACTTTCATGTCCTGCCGATTGGGATTTCGACACTTATTGCTCAGCTGCTTTAGCTTTTCCATCTGACAGTTACATGACTGTTGCTGCCTGCTGATGGCCCTCGCCTGGTGAAAGCGGAGGGGATGTACATCAGGAGAGGCCACTTTTCTCCCCTTCTCCATCCCTGGGACCCAGCTCTGGACCATCCGGACCCTCAGATTCTTTTCCTCTGCTTCAGAAAGGAAGGAGCAGGAACCAGCAACCCAACATCTTTGGGAAGCCCATGCTGAGGACCATGGAGATGCTGGAGAGGCAGCAGCTGGATCCTGCCCTCAAGGAGCTTAGAATCTTGAGAGTGGGAGGAGCCCGTGAGGTCTGATAACCCTTAGAAGGAATTCTCAGTCACGAACTTCATGAATGGTGCTGTCTGGAAGTGCAGAAAGCCAGAGAAGAGAGGGAGTACTGTGAGTTGGGAGTCAGGGAAGGCTTCCTGGAGGAGGTGAAAACTGGTCAGGACAGGGACAACCCAGAACTGGCTAACCTGCTTCAGGTCCCCAGGTACTGCATGATGTATTGGGGGAGGGCAACTAGGCAGCTTCTAGGTCAACAGTGATTCCCACAAGCTGGAGAGAGAGAGAAGTGGACAGAGAGAGCAACATGGATGGGGTGGGAAAGTTGCTGAGAGGCACACATTTGTTTCTTGTTCTTAATTCTTCCCTGGTGGCTCAGATGGTAAAGAATCTGCCTGCAATGCAGGAGACCTGGGTTTGATCCCTGGGTTGGGAAGAGCCCCTGGAGAAGGGAATGGCTACCCACTGCAATATTCTTGCCTGGAGAATTCCAAAAAAAGGCATGTGCAAAGGTGCCAGGTTGTAACCTCCTGGGAGACAATTCTGACAGACATGAAACAGTTAACATAGTTGCAGGCACATATGGTAAGGGCCAAAGTGAGCAGCACAGCCCCTCCCATGATTCCCCCTTGCCCACAGGCCTCGGCCCCAGCGTCCTAGTTCAGCTCGCACAGCCTTTCCAGATCTCGATCCTGCCAAACTTCTCTAGCCTCAGCTTTCACCGTTCCTCCTCACGGTCCATGCTTAACCCTACTGAGCTCACTGCCCTTTCCAAATTCATCACCCTCTTCCTCCTCTCACGCTGTTCCTACTGTTTGCAACACTTCTTCCTCCCTCTCCCCTGCTAACTCCTATTCGGCTTACAGATGCCCATTCATCACCTCCTCTGAGGAGCCTTCCCTGATCTTCAGTGCTAGTCTTGCCTCTGGCCTCCCACAGTGCTGTGTGAGTAGGTAGTCCACCACTCGCAAATGCATGCCTCTTTTAACAGCCTTTTGCTTATTTGGTTCCCTCCAGGCTGTAAGCTCTTTGAGGGCAGGACAATAACTATCTTTGTCCCCATTTCATCCCTGCTGCCTACCATGGGGTAGGGTGCCCAACACATTCTTTGAACAGAAGTGAGTTGAGCTGGTAAATGCAAGAAGGAGGGTGATAACAATGACAGGTGGGCAGGTCAGGGAGGTGGTGCTCAGTAGAGAAGGTTGAACTTGGAGTCTGGACTGGAAGGGGAATGAATAGAACAATATGAGTAGCAAACGTTTACTTTGCGCCAGGCTCTGTTCCAAGCACTTTCTAATTTTATCCTTACAAAAACCCTGTGAGGTGGGCATTATTGCTCTCCCAATTTTACAGATGAGTGGAATGTAAAAGGAGAATAATAATGAATTGGTACAAACAAAAAGGCATTTGCTGCTAAGAAAACTGCGAGAGTAAAGATATAGAAGGACTTGGCAGGAGACACGAGGGGACCTTTTCGAAGAGTAGCTGGACTGGAGAGCTTGGTTCAGGAGCATGGGAGTGAGGATTGATGAGGGGAGCCAAATCTGAGAATTTTTATATCTGGGCTCAGAAGTTCGTCTTGATTCAGGCGTTGGGAAGCCATTGCCGCTTTCTCAGCGGGAGATTGGTGGGGTCAGATTTGGCCTTGATGTTGATGAATGAATTAGGAGGAAGAAAACAGGCAAAACGGCCAGAAGGAGGGTGTTGGCATAACTCCCCCTCCCTCCCTGCTCCTCCAGCCGTTTTCATTCTTCCCTCTCATAGCTGCCCACACAGCACTGACATGGTGGCCTGGGGACCCCAGGGCTGGACAGCAGCTGCAGGTCCCCTGGGCCCCTGCCTGTTCCACTCTGGCTTGACTGAAGCTGGCTGCTCAGGGCTGTGACCGTGACCTGGGATGGGCTGGACTTCTCCACAGTCACTTTTGCTAATGAGAAGCAGTTGTGCTTGCCTCAAACACGTAGGAGGTAGAGCGAGCCCGGGGAGGCCCTTCACTGGCTCTTGTATGACTCCCACCCTCCCTGGGTCTTCTCCCTCATCAGCTTCCAACCACCACCTCCCCTAACAGCCTGTTGGACCACTGTCCAGGTAGACTTACCTGCCCTCAACTCTGCCCATTCTTTCTGGCTCTCTTGGGGTTTCCAGGGCAGGAAAGCTGCCTAGGGTAAAAGTTCCCCAAGGGCCTGCAAGTCCATGGCTAAAGACCCCTCTCATAGCCTACTCCTACTCTCTTTGCCTCTTCCTTCTTTTTCTCCCTGTTGTCCGGTAAAGAGCTGGAGCCACAGGAGCACTGAGTTCCTCCTGGTTCTCACATGATTTTTCTCTTACACTCTTCCTTTCTCGGTGTTTCCATCCCCACCTCAGCTTTTCAGGGCCCTGAGGCCCTCCTTAGCTGCACAGGACACGTTGTGTCCTCATCTCATCATCTAGCCAAATCCCTCTTATCTTTTGAGACCCTGCATCCTCCAGGAAGCCTGCTGTGACCACCCCACCTTGTCATTGTTCCAGAACAAGCTGGCTGGGCCCAGGCCCAATGCCCCCAGGTGGCAAGGCAGCCCAGCCCTGATATCCTGGCTTTGTGTCTTTTGTGGCTTGTCTGGCTGGTTCACTCAGGTTGGGGGGGTGGAGGGTGAGGGGGTGGAGTACAGATGGGAGTGGGGACCATGGAGAGGGGAGGAGCAGGCATTCATTCTAGTGCTTTCCCTGCTGGAAGCATCCAGAATACCTAGTTTCAGGAAGGCCAGGGAAAGAGGCCCAGAGCTGTTCTCTGGCTCACTTCTTCCAGCACTTCCCAGACTCAGGCGCCCCCTTCCCCCAGATCCATTAACCCTTAAACCTCAGTTGCAAAGGCTCTTTGTGTCCTTGAGCTTTCAGTAGCTCTCACCGCAGGGTGGGAGATATACCTCCTGGCTCAACCCTCCACTCCTCCCCAGCTCCTGCACTGCTGGGGCCCAGGGGTAAGTGCAGTCCAGACTCTCTCTGCACTTGTCCCCTCCCCCAGAAAGTGTGTCAGAGGCCGCTGGGACTCTTGAGGCCTTGCTCTTTCTTCTTCTCTCTTTATTGAGGCCTTTTTTTTTTTTATGGCGATACCGTTGATGGTGCACATATTCCAGAGTAATATGTTCAGGATTAGGCCGCACAATGAGGTTATGACTCCCTCCTGTGCAGCCCCCACCCAGGGGAGCTTGCCCTACATCTGGCCAGCGTGCATCTGGCTCAGGCTCACAGCTGGCCAGATGTTGCATCCCCGTGAACCCCGGCCTGCAGCCTCGTCTGCTAAGGGCTAGAGCCGCGCGCACACACACAGACACACGCATGCACACCGCAGCCCACCCCCTCTGTTTGGAGAACTGAAGCACTGAGGTCATCCGGCTCTCTGCGGGGAGCTTGGAGCTCTCGGCCTTGGTGGATCATTCCTGCTGCTCCGTGGTAGGGCAGGCAGGCTGTTGGGACACATCTGCAGAGGTATGTAAATATCAGGTTCCCCGCTTCCAGCCCAGACAGGCTGGTGGGAAGGACCTGCTAGAAACCAGGCTCTGAGTTTGGAGCCGACCCCCACCCTCCCCAGGGGCCAGCTGCTCTTAACAAGTTTCTTGTGCACTTATTTTGAGATGCTCCAGGTCTTAAACTCTCCCGTCTCATGCAAAGACTTCCCTCTGCACCCACTCTTCGGCCACCCACCCACCCACCTCCTTCCCACCTTGTCTCGTCTTCCTCTTTCCTGCCTTTGGTAATCCACGGCTTGTGGAGTGTGAAAGGTGCAGAGGCTGAGCTCTGGACCCTCAAATAATTGAGAGGTGACCTGCCAACTTTGTTTGCCCATTGGTGTTGGCAGAGACCAAGCGGGGGGATCGGGGAGGGAAAGGACACTGGCATTTATTGGGTGCCAAATATGTGTCAGGTACTGAGCTAGGTGCTTTGAATATATTATCTTGGTTAATCCTTGCATCCACCCTGCAAGGTAGCTATTATTATCTTTGTTTTACACATGAGGAAAGCATGGCTCAGAAAGGTTAAATCTCTTGCCCAAGGTCACATGGCCTGGAAGAGGCAGAGCCAGAATTCTAAACCTTGTCTGTTTGACTACAAATTGTATGCCCTTATGCCGTGCTGTCTCCCTGGCAACTTAGCTGGTGAGTGCCTGTACGCATCCGCAGGTCCTCCTTCCTGGCCACTGTATTCTCTGGATCTTCCAGAGCCGAGACCCGGAGGCTGTGAGCTTTGGCCTCCCTGCCAGGCCAGGCAGGACTGCTGGGGTAAGCCAGGGAGGGGTAGGGGGCACAGAGAGGGGGTGCTGGGCTGAAGTTGCAGTGTTGTAACTAGTGGCTTTTCTGCATGGTTGGTCAAGGGCACAGCCACGAAGGCCTCAGAAACAGAATTAAAAGTTGGGAGAACTGGGTGGCATAGGATGAAAGGCAGGCAGATAGGCCAAGGAGGCATCTGGGGGGAACTTGGGAGCTTTCCATGGCTACAGGGCAAAAGGAGCCTCATAAGAGGGAGAGACAGGAGCCGTAGAACCCAGGCTGCTATTGTTGCCTTATTATCCATCAGCTCTCCAAGGACTCCCAGCAGATGGCACATTCTAGTGGCCCTCCTGGAACCCCTCTTCCTGACCACAGGGTGTGGCATCCTTGAGAGGCAGCAAGGGGGTGGACAGGCACCCTCCAGCCTGGTCATGACCGACTAGGTCCCCATGGCAGTTCTAGTACATACTTGGCCTCCCTGGGCTTAAAGAGCAGGAACAATGGCCTCAACCTCACCTCACCTGATCCCAGTACATAGCCATAGACACACACAACCAGCTCCTTTTCTACCCACAGACACTCACAAACGCTGTTCCATATCTATACCCCCGTATAAAACGGTCACTGCAGAGATGAAACTAAGGCACCAAGAGGGTGAGTGACCTGTCCAGAATCACACAGCTGGCACATGTGTATGTTTTCCTTCTCAGTGTGCATCCCGAGCTCGGCCTGCCATAGTGAGGCAGCACGGGACAGTGGGAACAGTACCAGTTGGGGGAATCATCCAGACTAGATTGAAAATCCAGCAGTGCCTCTTCTCTGTGCTGTGACTCGACCTCCTGAAGCCACAGTTTCCTCTTCAGTGAACTTCTAAGTTCACAATGAGGATTAAAGACAATGTAGCAGGTGTCCAGCAAATGGGAGCTGCTACTGGCAGCAAAGGGCTTCCTTCAAGGCTCAGTGGCAAAGAATCCACCTGCCAATGCAGGAGACGCGGGTTCAATCCCTGGGTCAGGAAGATCCCCTGGAATAAGAAATGGCAATGCACTCCAGTATTCTTGCCTCAGAAATCCCATGGACAGAAGAGACTGGCAGGCTACAGTCCAGGACCACAAAAGAGTCAGACACAATTGAGTAACTAAACAACAAAAACAACTGGCATCAGTTGGCTGGGATACTGTCTATGCTAGTAGGTGGAATGCAGCTAGGATGCTGGCTGGCACAGGGGCTGAGATGCTGGGCTGGAATGGTGGCAATGATCATCAAAACGATAGTAACAATGATTTGTGAAGGGAACCTCTGTTTGGGGGACAAAAGTGGTCCATTCAGGTTAAGTCTCTCGGGAAGTCCAAAGAGGAACTTCTTTACCTGCGTTGGAAAAAAGGACTCTATATGTGAGAGCCCTGGGGTTGAATGTGATATGATAAGATGTCAGGTGCAGTGAGACTGTGTAGACCCTGGTTTAGTTCTGGCTGTGGAGAGCTTTTCCCAAGGGAAGGAGTCAGCTGTGAGTCTAGGCCTCTGCAGAAAGAATGTCAGCCTGGGAATGGCCTAAACCACCTCTTCCCTGGTTCCCTGGGAAAGAGCAGGTCACCACACAGCCTTAGCACTAGCACCTTTTCAAAGAGGTGGGACTGGGAAGGTGCTCTTAGATTTCAGTGCAAGGACAGACTTCAGCTCTCTCGGCATCAGGAGAGGTCTACTTTGGAAGAAGCTAAATGTTCTCCAGAGGGCACATTATACCCCAGGGTGTGGGACAAGATCATTCCTTCTTTGGAAGGAATGATGCTAAAGCTGAAACTCCAGTACCTTGGCCACCTCACGCGAAGAGTTGACTCATTGGAAGACTCTGATGTTGGGAGGGATTGGAGGCAGGAGGAGAAGGGGACGACAGAGGATGAGATGGCTGGATGGCATCACCGACTTGATGGACATGAGTTTGGGTAAACTCCGGGAGTTGGTGATGGACAGGGAGGCCTGGCGTGCTGCAATTCATGGGGTCGCAAAGAGTCGGACACGACTGAGCGACTGAACTGAACTGAACTGTGGGGCAAGTCTTAGAACTTCTAGTGCTGCTTTGCAGTTCCCCGGGGATGGGCAGACCCTTCAGCTCTCCCCTGGGGTGGGTCAGGAAGGTCCAACCAGTTGGGGATGAGCTGGTGTGAACCATCTGTGTCCCTGGCATTGGGATCTTTTCTCTGCTGTGTGGCTCACTCCAGCTGACCTTTCGAGGAGCAAGTTAGAAGTGTTGAAACAGCCTGACTCAAAGCAGCTTTACCCTGGGGAGCCAGAAATTCTTTTTCTACTAATAAGCCTTTGAAATAATCCTTTTAATCAGGTTTCCTCTAGGAAGAGTCTGCGACACCACTCTCTTAACACATTTTCACTGGTCTCTTTGTTATAGACAGGCCTGTTCTAGCAGCAATTTGCCATTTAGACAGGGACAGGAGCCATGCAGAGAATGTAGCAATTCTAGCTGCCCTCTGGGAGACCTCACCCCCTAACCTGCCTTTGAAGTTATCTCTTACTTCCCTTTCCTTAGTCTCCAAAACCATGGTGGACAGGGCTTGTATAGAGGGAGCTGGTGAATATGAACACCTACCCTGGCAAGAATACACAGAAGAACTGTACGAGAAAGATCTTAATGATCCAGATAACCACGATGGTGTGATCACTCACCTAGAGCCAGACATCCTGGAGTGCGAAGTCAAGTGGGCCTTAGGAAACATCACTACAAACAAAGCTAGTGGAGGTGATAGAATTCCCATTGAGCTATTTCAAATCCTAAAAGATGATGTTGTTAAAGGGTTGCACTCACTATGCCAGCAAATTTGGAAAACTCAGCAGTGACCACAGGACTGGAAAAGGTAGTTTTCATTCCAATCCCAAAGGAACGCAATGCCAAAGAACGTTCAGACTACTGCGAAATTGCACTCATCTCACATTCTAGCAAAGTAATGCTCAAAATTCTCCAAGCTAGGCTTCAACAGTACATGAACTGAGCACTTCCAGATGTTCAAACTGGATTTAGCAAAGGCAGAGGGACCAGAGATCAAATTGCCAACATTTACTGGATCATACAACAAAGACATCTCAGAAAAACATCTACTTCTGTTTCCTTGACTTTACTAAAGCCTTTGACTGTGTGGATCACAACAAACAGTGGGAAATTCTTCAAGAGATGGAAATACCAGACCACCTTACTTGCCTCCTGAGAAATCTGTATGCAGGTCAAGAAGCAACAGTTAGAACCAGACATGGAACAATGGACTGGTTCCAAATTGAGAAAGGAGTATGTCAAGGCTGTATATTGTCACCTTGCTTATTTAATTTATATGCAGAGTGCATCATGCAAAATGCCGGACTAGATGAAGCACAAGCTGGAATCAAGATTGCAAGGAAAAATATCTGTAAACTCAGATATACAGATGACACCACCCTTATGGCAGAAAGCAAAAAGGAACTAAAGAGCCTCTTGATGAAAGTGAAAGAGGAGAATGAAAAAGCTGGCATAAAAGTCAACATTTAAAAAACTAAGATTGTGTGATCTGGTCCCATCACTTCATGGCAAATAGATGGGGAAACAATGGAAACAGTGACATACTTTATTTTCTTGGGCTCCAAAATCACTGCAGATGGTGAGCAGCCATGAAATTAAAAGACGCTTGCTCCTTGGGAGAAAAGCTATGACAAACCGAGACAGCATATTAAAAAGCAGAGACATTACTGACAAAGGTCTGTATAGTCAAAGTTATGGTTTTTCCAGTAGTCATGTATGGATGTGAGAGTTGGACCATAAAGAAAGATGAGCACCAAAGAATTGATGTTTTGAACTGTGATGTTGGAGAAGACTCTTGAGAGTCCCTTGGACTGCAAGGAGATCAAACCAGTCAGTCCTAAAAGAAATCAGTCCTGAATATTCATTGGAAGGACTCATGCTAAAGCTGAAGCTCCAATACTTTGGCCACCTGATATGAAAAACTGACTCACTTGAAAAGCCCCTGATGCTGGGAAAGATTGAAGGCCAGAGGAGAAGGGGACGACAGAGGAAGAGATGGTTGGATGGCATCACCAACTCAATGGACATGAGTTTGAGCAAGCTCTGGGACTTGGTGATGGACAGGGAAACCTGGTGTGCTGCAGTCCATGGGGTCGCAAAGAGTCAGACATGACTGAGCGACTGAACTGAACTGATCCCTGGCAAGATACCTGGCAGGGTCTCATACGGAAGTAACCACCTATGTGAAAACCTGAGAGATGTGACCTTTGAGGCCTTGAGGAAAGTTCTTTGCCCCATATAGCAGCTATACTGGGGTCAATCCTTAGCCTAAGACATCCTTCTTATGTAAAATGTCAATTCCCTAGTTAAGATAAGACAGAGAAAAAAGAGATACCATAAGAGCCTAGTAAGACATAGGCTAACATGTTTGTAATATCTCTGTTGTGTTGTTCAGTTGCTGAGTCATGTCCAGCTCTTTGGGGAACCCTGTTGATAGAAATTTGACTGGTCTTGGGAGCCTCAGGGTCATTGAGACTCCAAGACTTTGATAGTTAATGGGAAATGGCTACCCTTGATTGCTGAGCTTATCTGTGTTCAGGGAATCTTGACTCTAGCCTCTGTCTTATCCCTCTTGTCCAACCTGCAATTACATTCTAGAAATTCTCTCTCCTAAGAATCTCTCAATCATACCAGTTCTCTTCGTCCTCACAGTCACTATCCTTTCTTACCTGGAATTACTACAACAGCCTGCTACCTGGTCTAACATCCAGTGTTTCATCTATTCTTCAGGCTTTGGCCAGAGTAAATGGCCATTTAACACGCAACTATGACCTTATTATTATACTGTTGAAAACCATCCAGTAGCTTCCCACAGCACTCAGGATAAAGTCCAGAATCTTCTTGGTATGCAGATTTGCAATGAGGATTAGGGACAGCATACGAGGTACCCAATAAATGGGAGCTCCTACTGGCAGCAATGGCCAGGATACTGGCTATGCTAGTAGCTGGAATGCAACTATGATACTGGCTGCATAGGGGCTGAGATGATGGACCATAATGGTGGCAGTGAAAATCAAAGTGATGGTAACAAGGATTTGTGAAGTGGACCTGTTTTGGAGACAAGTATGGTACATTTAGGTTAGTTCTCTTAGGAAGCCCACAGCTGAACCTCTCTCCCACCACTGGAATGAAAGGGCTCTGTAGGTGGGATACCTGTGGTTGGGTGTGAGCAGCTGTCATGTGAAATGAGATTGTGTGGGCCCTGGTTCAATTCAGGTTGTTCAATTCCCCCAGGAAAGGAGCCTGCTGCCTGTTTTGGTATGGTCCAGTAAACTAGATTTTGTACATTGGGTGGAATAAGAGGGTGGTTAACAGTTTTATTGAGATGTAATTTACATACCACACAATTCAGTCATGTAAAGTATACAGTTCGATGTTTGTTTGTTTGTTTAATTTTTAAAAAATGTGTTTGGCTGTGTCGAGTCTTAGTTGCAGCACACAGGATCTTCCACTGTGGTACACGGACTCTAGGCGTGGTGCGGGCTTAGTTGCTCCTCAGCACGTGGGATCTTAGTTCCCTGACCAGGGATCAAATCTGTGACCCCTGCATTGCAAGATTCTTAACCCCTAGACCACCAAGGAAGTCCCTCAATGGTTTTTAATATATTCATGGAGTTGTACAACCATCACTGCTGTCAATTTTAGAGCATTGTTATCACTCCAGAAAAAAGTCCCCATACTCTTTAGCCACTTACCACCCCCTGCTGCTAAGTCACTTCAGTCGTGTCCGACTCTGTGTGACCCCATAGATGGCAGCCCACCAGGCTCCCCCATCCCTGGGATTCTCCAGGCAAGAACACTGGAGTGGGTTGCCATTGCCATAGTCAATTACAAATCAGCCTTCTGTTACTATAGATTTGCCTTTTCTGGACGTTTCATACACATGGTATATATGGAAGTACACATTATGTGGTCTTTTATGAACTTTTTTTCACTTAGCTTAATGTTCTCAAAGTTTATCCATGTTGTAACTATATCAATAGTTCATTCCATTTTATTACCTAATAATATTCCATTGTGTGTAAGTTCTTTGTGAACCCATGGACTGTAGTAGCCTGCCAGGCTCCTCTGTCCATGGAATTATCCAGGCAAGAATACTAGAGTGGGCAGCCATTCCCTTCTCCAGGGGATCTTCCCAACCCAGGGATCGAACTCAGGTCTCCTGCATTGCAGGCAGATTCTTTACTGTCTGAGCCACCAGGGAAGCCCATATGTATATATACCACATTTTATTTATCCATTAATCAGTTGAAGGATATTTGGGTTATTTCTACTTTTGGTTGTTATGAACAATACTTCAATGAACATTTGTGTATAAGTTTTGTATGGACAGATGTTTTTATTTCTCTTGAGTGTATATTTATACACCTGGGAGAGACATTGCTGGGCCATATGGTAACTCTGAGTTTAACCTTTTGAGGAACTGCTGTACTGTTTTCTAAAGCAGTTATACCAGTTTACTTTCCCAGCAGCACTATGAGAATTCCAATTTCTCTGTATCTTCACCAACATTCGTTATTACCTGTCTTCTATTCTAACCATCCTAGTGGATGTGAAGTAGTGTCTTATGTTTGTTTGTTTTTTTAATGTAGAGCTCTTTATCAGATTAACTTGACACAAGTATTAACATAAATTATAACTCATTACATTTAAATTTGTGATCTGTAATAATGCAAGATTTCAAGAAACAAACACTTGGATACATGGCATTAATTCTTGACTAGTATCAATCACTGCTAAATTTAAACTTTAACATTGAGCCTCTTAGCATCAAAACTCCTCCCTAGAACATACACATGGACTTTGTTACTTCAGGACTTTAGTCTTACGCCTCAGAAGTCCACAAGGACAGCAGAGGCTGTCACATGTAAATAAAGGTTTGGTATTGATATTCCAAAAGTCTCCTTAACTTTCCCTGATGTACCTGTAGTTGGATTCTGCTTCTTTGAAACTCAAATTCACATTCATCCTTCCCCATTTTAAGCTGTCTTGTCACTTGTCAGTGATGACTTTTTCTAAAAAAAAATCATGACTAAAAACAAAACTTACCATCTTAATCATTTTTAAGTGTATGGTGTAACTATAAATAGATTTACACAGGTCTCTTGTGAAACAGAACATTTTCATCTTGCAGATCCAAAAACTCTATACACATTAAACAAGTTTCATTCCCCAACTACCTCCACTGTTCCACTTTGTTTCTATGAATTAGACCACTCTAGGTACCCAATAAGTAGAATCATACAGTATTGGTTTTGTTGTGATTGGCTCATTTTGCTTAGCAGAATGTCCTCAGGGTATCTATGTTATAGCATGTGTCAGAATTTCCTTCCTTTTTAAGGCCAAATAATATTCTATTGTATGTATATACCACATTTTTATTTATCCATTAACCCATTGATGGATATTTGGGCTGCTTCCACCCCTTGGTTATTGTGAAAAGTGCTGCTCTGAACACGGGTATGCAAATACCACCAGAAGTAAGATTGTTGGATCAAATGGTAGCTCTAGTTTCAATTTTTTGAGGAACCATCATACTGTTTTCCATGGTGGTTGCACCATTTTACCAACACTTGTTATTTTCTGTGTTGTTTTCTTGAATCCTACTCATTGTAATGGTGTGAGGTGATATGTCATTGTGATTTTGATTTGCCTTTCTCTGATTATTATTGATGCTGGGCATCTTTTCATATGCTTGTTGGCCAACATGTGTATCATCTTTGGAGAAATGCTCATTCAATTTCTTTGTCCATATTTGATTTTTTTTTTTTTTTTTTGCTGTTGCATTGTAAGAGCTCTTTGAATATTCTGGATATTAATTTTTTATCAATATATGATTTGCAAGTATTTTCTCCTATTCCATAGCTTGCCTTTTTATTTTATTAACTATGTCCTTAGATGCTCAGAAGTTTTAAAGTTTGGTGTAGTCCTGTTTGTCTATTTTTGTTTTTGTTGCCTATGTCATACCAGGCATCTCATGATTCTGATTTGCATTGCCTTAATGGCTGAGGATTTGCATATCCTTAAGGGCTTCCCTGGTGGCTTGGATAGTCAAGAATCCGCCTTCAATGAAAGAAGCCCAGGTTTGATCCCTGGGTTGGGAAGATCTCCTGGAGGAGGAAATGGCAACCCATTCCAGTATTCTTGCAGGGATAATCCCTTGACAGAGCAGCCTGACGGGCTACATACAGTACATGGGGTTGCAAAGAGTTGGACACGACTGAGCAATTAACAATGGCTAATGATGTTGACCGTCTCTTCACTTGCTTACTGGCAATTTGTATATCTTCTTTGGCAAAATGGCTATTCAAATCTTTTGCCCATTTAAACAAAGTTTAATTGGTTTTGCCTATTTTTAAATTAGATTGCTTTTTGTTGTTGTTGAGTTGTCCTTTGCCCATTTAAAAATAGTTGGTTTTTTTTTTTTTAATTATTGAATTGTAAGCATTCTTTATGTATTTGGGGAGTATTGTCATCTTGACAATATTAAGCATCTTGATTTCTGAGCATAAGATGTATTTTGTTTTATTTAGATCTTCCTTACTTTATTTCAACAAAGTATTTTATAATTTTGAGAGTTTAAGTTTTGCACTTCATTTGTTAAATTTTCCTTACATTTTTTTTGATATTATTATAAATGAAATTGTTTTCTTAATTTCATTTTTGATCATTCATTCAAATGTCTAGAAATACTATATCAGTTCAGTTCAGTCGCTCAGTCGTGTCCAACTCTTTGTGACCCCATGAATCGCAGCATGCCAGGCCTCCCTGTCCATCACCAACTCCTGGAGTTCACCCAGACTCACATCCATGGAGTCGGTGATGCAATCCAGCCATCTCATCCTCTGTCGTCCCCTTTTCCTCCTGCCCCCAATCCCTCCCAGTGTCAGAGTCTTTTCCAATGAGTCAACTCTTCGCATGAGGTGGCCAAAGTACTGGAGTTTCAGCTTTAGCATCATTCCTTCCAAAGAAATCCCAGGGCTGATCTCCTTTAGAATGGACTGGTTGAATCTCCTTGCAGTCCAAGGGACTCTCAAGAGTCTTCTCCAACACCACAGTTCAAAAGCATCAATTCTTCGGCGCTCAGCCTTCTTCACAGTCCAACTCTCACATCCATACATGACCACAGGAAAAGCCATAGCCTTGACTAGATGGACCTTTGCTGGCAAAGTGATGTCTCTGCTTTTGAATATGCTATCTAGGTTGGTCATAACTTTCCTACCAAGGAGTAAGCGTCTTTTAATTTCATGGCTGCAGTCACCATCTGCAGTGATTTTGGAGCCCCCAAAAATAAAGTCTGACACTGTTTCCCCATCTATTTCCCATGAAGTGATGGGACCGGATGCCATGATCTTCGTTTTCTGAATGTTGAGCTTTAAGCCAACTTTTTCACTCTCCACTTTCACTTTCATCAAGAGGCTTTTTAGTTCCTCTTCACTTTCTGCCATAAGGGTAGTGTCATCTGCATATCTGAGGTTATTGATATTTCTCCCGGCAATCTTGATTCCAGCTTGTGCTTCTTCCAGTCCAGCGTTTCTCATGATGTACTCTGCATATAAGTTAAATAAGCAGGGTGACAATATACAGCCTTGACGTACTCCTTTTCCTATTTGGAACCAGTCTGTCGTTCCATGTCCAGTTCTAACTGTTGCTTCTTGACCTGCATACAGATTTCTCAGGAGGCAGGTCAGGTGGTCTGGTATTCCCATCTCTTTCAGAATTTTCCACAGTTTATTGTGATCCACAGAGTCAAAGGCTTTGGCATAGTCAATAAAGCAGAAATAGATGTTTTTCTGGAACTCTCTTGCTTTTTCCATGATCCAGCGGATGTTGGCTATTTGATCTCTGGTTCCTCTGCCTTTTCTAAAACCAGCTTGAACATCAGGAGGTTCACGGTTCACATACTGCTGAAGCCTGGCTTGGAGAATTTTGAGCATTACTTTACTAGCATGTGAGATGAGTGCAATTGTGTGGTAGTTTGAGCATTCTTTGGCGTTGCCTTTCTTTGGGATTGGAATGAAAACTGACCTTTTCCAGTCCTGTGGCCACTGCTGAGTTTTCCAGATTTGCTGGCATGTTGAGTGCAGCACTTTCACAGCATTATCTTTCAGGATTTGAAATAGCTCCACTGGAATTCCATCACCTCCACTAGCTTTGTTCGTAGTGATACTTTCTAAGGCCCACTTGACTTCACATTCCAGGATGTCTGGCTCTAGGTCAGTAATCACACCATTGTGATTATCTGGGTCGTGAAGATCTTTTTTGTACAATTCTTCTGTGTATTCTTGCCACCACTTCTTGATATCTTCTGCTTCTGTTAGGTCCATACCATTTCTGTCCTTTATTGAGCCCATCTTTGCATGAAATGTTCCCTTGGTATCTCTAATTTTCTTGAAGAGATCTCTAGTCTTTCCCATTCTGTTGTTTTCCTCTATTTTTTTGCATTAATCACTGAGGAAGGCTTTCTTATCTCTTCTTGCTATTCTTTAGAACTCTGCATTCAGATGTTTATATCTTTCCTTTTCTCCTTTGCTTTTCACTTCTCTTCTTTTCACAGCTATTTGTGAGGCCTCCCCAGACAGCCATTTTGCTTTTTTGCATTTCTTTTCCATGGGGATGGTCTTGATCCCTGTCTCCTGTACAATGTCATGAACCTCATTCCGTAGTTCATCAGGCACTCTATCAGATCTAGACCCTTAAATCTATTTCTCACTTCCACTGTATTTTATAATGTATGACATAGAATGTTGATTACAATATGATATATATTTCATTATTCTTGCAAATATAAAATATATATTTCTTGTATAATGTAACTTTGCTAAACTTGTTTATTCTAATAGTTTTGGATTTTTTAGTGGATTCCTTAGGATTTTCTACATATAGGATAATGTCATCTATAAATATAGTTTACTACTTCCTTTCCAATCTGGATGGCTTTTATTTAATTTTCTTATCTACATATTTGCTGAAAAAAATAAAAGAAAAGTATTTGTTACATGTGAAAATTTTATGAAATTCAAATTTTAATGCCCATAAAGTTTCTTTGGAATATATGGCCATGCCCACTTGTTTACATATAGCAGTTATTACACTTCAATGGCAGAGTTGAGTAACTGCAATAAAGACCATATATGATGCTGCCATCACTTTGATCCATTGTAAATCAGGATTCACTTATAGCTTGTCAGTGTTTCAAGTGACATGTGTATCACTGTCCTGTGACATGTTCCTTTTTACTACCAGTGCACATCTGGGTCAAAAAGAGAAAAGAACAGAAAAGTGAACTTTGAATGTCAGACTTCTAAGGCCACAGTATACTGTGGATTATTTTGTTATCAGATTAAATAACAAATTATTTTTTGTGCAACATTATAGCCAGGCTAAAAGAATACAATATACATCAATATTACCAAACAACTTTTCATTGCAGTGTTTTCGATTCACAGGAGAGCAATGGTTAGACAAATTAGAAAATTTTAAATGGAATATCTCATTACAGAATTCTTCACAAAAATAAAAAATGAAAATCAACCAAAGTAAGTTTCCAAGTGGTTCATGTGTTAGCAAAACAAGGAAAGCTGTTTACAAATGGTGAGTTAATTAAATTGGATTTGATTGTAGCAACTGAAGAATGTGTCCAGAGAAAATAAACTCACTCAAAGACTATTAGCCTTTAGGCAAAAACAGTCATTCAGAGAGCTGAGGACCTTAGGAGCAATGTAAATTGTAAACTAAAAGACAAGGCAAATGATTTCAAGTGGTTTTCCTTGGCTCTGGATGAGTTGACAGATGTTAATGATACTGGCCAGTTATTGTTTATTCAAGGAATGGATGCCAAGTTTGAAGTGACTGAAAATTAGCCTCTAAGTATAGTCTGCATAGAGCAACTATAGGTGAGAATAGTTGAGAAAACACTAATTTAGTACAACCTAAAGTGGAATCTGCTAAGATGTGTTATGAATATAACTAATGATGGCAAAAATACATGTAAAACAGAAAAAACCTTACTTGGACAAACATACAAAACTTTTAAAAATGTATAAGGTGTTTAAAGCATATCGTTTTTCTTTGCGTTATTTGTTGGCAGATACTTTGAGAAAAATATTTTAATCTACCATGTGTTGTTCAACCAGTAGTGACAACAGTGAAGTTTGTATTTCTATTTATGGAGATATAGATCTAGCTATGATACATACATCCTTGGAAACTTAACTATTGATATTTCTGTAACTTTTTGTCAGATATAAGAGCTGAATATATTAACTTCTCCTACTATATAGCACTTTGATGGCTTAATAGTAATAAAGTTTTATTGTGATTTTTTGAGCTCAGAGCTGAGACAGAAATTTTTCTGGATAAGAAAAACTGTTCTCTACTATTCAAACCCTGGATAGCTTTAGAATTTAACTTTTGCTGCAGACTTGATATTTATTAATGAATTAAACCTAAGATTACAAGGCAAAAATAATGCTTATTTTTGAAATTTATATGGTGGTAAAATAATCTCAACTACAACTTATGTTGTTTGAATCACAAGTAATGTCAAGCTGCTTTATATACTTCCCACGCTGTCAGAAGTTGAAACAAGAAACAGGATCTCCATTCCCACAGACATTTGCAGTGAAGTATTTTTTGAGCTCAAACTATAGTTCCATCATGTTTTTTCCAACATTGATGCAAGTGTAAAGGAAATTTCCATATTTCAAAATTAATTTAAATGTGCAGTTGAGGAGCTTCCACCTAACTTTCAATTGAAAGTGATTAATCTGCAATGTAATGACAGTCTAAAAGGCAAATATCAAGAGAAGAATCTGATAGAATTCTATAAATATCTTCCAAGTGATGAATATACTCAATTAAAATCACGTGCTCATGAACTGCTAGCAGTATTTGTTAGTACTTACACTTGTGAAAAGATGTATTTCAAAGATGAAATACATATAATCTCATTGCAGATCAGTATTAATAGGTGAACATTTGCAATCAATTTCTAACTTTGCATCCCAATTAAGTGAAATGTTATTGGGAACACTAACTTTGCATCCCAATTAAGTGAAATGTTATTCCTCCCCCTGCTGAAAAATTTCCATTACTTTGATTAGTAGACCTGTTTTACAAAATGTTGTCCTCAATTATTATATTTTGAATTTTATCAATAAAATTGTGGATATTATTTTTTCCCTCATCATATAAGTACCTACCATATATCCTGGATTTTGCCTCTTGGTTCACAAATAAAATATTTACTATCTGGCTCTCTATGGAAAAAGTTTCCTGACCTCTAGGTTATATGATAAAAACCTGGCTTTTATCTGTTTACCTAATTCACATTCTTTCTTTTCTTGGGACCTTTGCACATGCTATTCCTTCTGCATGGAATGCTTTTCCTCTTCTTCCCCACTTCCATTGACTAACTCCTCATTGTACTTCAGTCTTAGCTTAGGTATAACTTTTTAAAGGAAGTGTTTTCCAACACCCCTCACCAACGTAAGTTAGCTATCCCTTCTGTGAAATTCCACAGCATCCTTTAACTCTCCTATATCAGTAATCTTTTTAAAAATGTGCATGGCAGAAAGTCCAGGAATGCATGATAGATAATGACATCTGCCAATTCTTCTTTCTAGAGGCTATTGCTATTACATTTTCTTGGGTATCTTCTAGAGATATTTTCTGCCTATATGAGATACACATATATGTTCCCCCTCCCACAAATGATAGCATACTATATACATAGTTCTGTACCTAGTTTTGTTTTGTTTTCCCCCCACCTTCATTGAAGTGGAAACTTTAGAGTTTATTCCATATGTATTAGATAGAGTTGCCTCATGCTTTTTTAAAACTTGGGATAGAATTTACATACTAATAAATTACATAATTTACATACTAATAAAATTCCTAATTTTAAGGGTACAAGTCTATGAGTTTTGACAAATGTATATAGCCATGTAAAATGCTGACACTCTCATAGAATATTTCCATTACCTCAAAAAGTTTCCTCATGCCCCTGGTGATCACTGATTTGCTTTCTTTTACTTCAGGGATTTTTTTCTTATAATTGATTTCTAGTCTCATACTGTTGTGATCAGAAAAGATGCTTGATATAATTTCAATATTCTTAAATTTATTTAGACTTGTTTTGTGGCCTAGCATGCAATCTGTTGTTGTTCACTGGAGTGTTCCATGAATGTTAATTAGGAGTATTTTGGTTTTGTTCTAGTGGATAGTTATTTCCAATGTTTTGCTGTTAAAATATTATTAATTCCTATAAATGAAAATTGCTTCATCAAAGTTTGTGTGTGCTAAGTTGCTTCCGTTGTGTCCAACTCTTTGTGACCCTGTGGACTGTAGCCCACCAAGCTGCTTTGTCCATGGGATTCTCCAGGCAAGAATACTGGAGTGAGTTGCCATGCCCTCTTCCAGGGTATCTTCCTGACCCAGGGATCGAACCCACATCTCCTGTGTCTCCTGCATTGGCAAGAAGGTTCTTTACCACTATGGCCACATGGGAAGCCCTCATCAAAGGTTATGTGTATTTAAATTTTTGATTTAACCAAATGTCCCTCTATATAGGTTGCTTCCCTGGTGGCTCAGCAGTGAAGAATCTGCTTTGCCAATGCCTTCAATACAGGAGGCCTGGGTTTGATCCCTGGGTCAGGAAGATCCCCTGGAGAAGGGAATGGCAACCTACTCCAGTATTCTTGCCTGGAAAATCCCAAGGACAGAGAAGCCTGGTGGGCTAGAATCCATGGGGTCACAAGAGTCAGACATGGCTTAGCAATCAAGCAACAATTTACATTTCACCAGCAATTTATGAAAGCTATCATAGCACCTATTACATGGCTTGCTTCATGCACAAGAATCATCATTCATCACTGTACTCCCAGCACTTGACACAAGGCCATAAACATTGTCTTCCCCTACCTTGTCAATCTTCAAAATGACTTACTCATACTTGGCCCTTTGGACTTCATTCTTTAAACTTGGCTCCAGTATTTCCCCTATGGCATGGGAATAGGGGAAGGCCACTTCTCTACTTCTTTCCTTCATACCCTATTCTCAAGGACCTACTCTCATCCCTCCTTCTCCAGATTGATTTCCCTGTTGACTGTGGCCCTCAGAGATCTTATTAATCTCTGAACAGCTACATTAACATATATAACATTACATAGTTGTACCCCCACAATCTAATGCTTGATCATATCCTGTTTGTTTGCTAATGTTCATATAATTTGTATTACTAACTAGATTAAAAACTCCTTCAGGATTAGGATTATCTTTCCCCCTCTATAATATCAGCAAATTGAGTTCCTTCGGCATGTCGAGTCTTATCTTGGGCATTTTATATGATCATTTCATCTCATCTTTACAACAGCCTTATAAGGGTAGGTATTATTTTCCTCATGAGGAAACAAGGTTCAGCAAGGTATCAGCTAATGAGACTGAATCACTAGGCTGGCATTCAAACTTAGATCCATCTGACTCAAAGCCCATGTACCCTCAGCTTTTTTATTCTAGTTGAACTTGTAATCTCTTTCTTTTTGCTGGCCACTAGTCCAACTGTCACCATATGAAACAGACCCAGATAAATCTGTTTGTTCTTTGGATGGTATCTGGTGGCTCATCATTCTCTGTAAACCTCTTGTCACTGTAGATAGAAGCCCGTGGCCTGCTTGTCTGCTGTAGCATAGGCTACCCTTTTTATCAGGATCCACCCATGGGCTGCCACTCCCGGAATCTCTACTTGGTAGCCCACATGGCCTTTGTTGTCCCCTAATGGGTTTACCCTAGCCATCTTTGCCAGGTGGGGCCCTGAACAAGGCCAGCAGCAGACAGTGAGTATATGGAAGCCAGTGAAGCATGCACTTCATCATCAGAAGCAGGAGTGTGTTCTGTAGAGATGGAAAGCAGACCTCCTGCCAGGAGAAGAAACACAAACCAAAGGGAACCTGTGTAAAAGGTTGAACTTAACTCTTGCTCCTTTTCTGTCTCTGAGACCTGGAGGGGTTTAGTTCTCTTTGTTGAAACCTTTTTCAAACATACCCTACACATGGCAAAAACAGATCAAACACAAGCCATCTCTTTGCAGGGATTCTTTATGAAACATCTTGCTTTCAGTGCCTTATAGACATGGTCACCTCTGCACTGCCAAGTCAAGTCCTTTGGTTTACCCCAAGATCCACAAACTGGAAGTGAAAACTTTTTTTTAAGATTCATTTACTTCCCTTTCCCCAGGGAAGGTGTGAAACAGTGGATTTATAGAAAGAATCCAATTTTGCTTTAAGCTGGTTCTTTGATTAGGTCTGAGAGGGAATAAATTCAGTTCTGACTCGGAGTGGGAAAATTTTTGGAAAGAGGGGGAGGATGGTATGGGAGAATATTCTAATCCTGGTTTGTCCCACAAATAACCATGTTTACGTGTTGGTACAGAAACCCTCTCTGAAGCTGAAGGGGGTGTCTTGGGTTAACTACGTTGAAATGGCTCATACTGAGTGCCATCATGTATTCAAACAAAATGAATGTGTCCCTGTTGGTGGTTTTTTGCCTTTGTCCTCAAGGTAGAATCATAATTGACTGGAATATGGAGGCTATTCTTTCACTAACAGAATTACCCAGCAGCTAATGGGAGGGAGGGTTGTTGTATGAGGGACTTATGAGATGCCAAGCCCTGTCAGAAGAAGGAGTCTGAGAGCTGGAGGGGCCCTTGAGAAGTTATAGTATCTAATGTTTTGGTAAAGAGGAGAAGCAATCCTGCAGTTAAAAGTATTTCAAGAAAAATCTACAAGTAGCCTCCCGGGGGTGCCATTTCCTTGGTACTCAGATGGAAGTGTGGCTTCTCTGCTTGGCAGACCTACTGGTAGATGTGACCATAATTCACACCTTCCTTCTGAGGAACTCCTAGCCCAACCTGATCTCCATTTATTCTCCATTTATTCCCCAGGAAGCAAGAATTAAATTTTCATTCATCCGACAAGCACTAGGAACACACACTGTGTTAGGGACTGGGATGTCAGTGAAGAAGGAGAAAAGGTCCCTGTGAGCTGAAGATGATGGTCAAGTGAGGCCAGTGAGGCTACAGGAATCATTGTGGTAGAAGGCATGGCCTGTTTCACTGGAGAGAAGCAATATCTGATCTGGTTCTTTAGGGATGGTGGATTTAGAAATAAGAGTTGGCATAAAGAGTCTAGGAGCCAGAGTAAGCATTCTTGAGAAGGAGCAGGGTGTGTTTGAGAACCAGGTGACCAGAGCGATGAGAAAAGACACAATATGGATGGAGGATTTGGACACTACTAAGAGTTGATGGAGAACTCAAAGGCCTTTGAACAGAGGGGTGACAAGATAAAAGCTATTTGGAAGGATTCATCCAGCAACTTTATGTGGGATTTTTTTGGAGGGAGGGAGTGGACTGAAGAGTCAGGATGAAGAAGAGAGGCTGGGGGACTGTGAAAGGCTAGACTGTGGTGGTAGTGATGAGAAAGGGTAGAGAAGAAGGGGCAGAGGGGTTAGGCAAACATTGTGCTGGCAGAATTAGCCAGATACAGCCAGTGACTGAATGCGAGTTAGAGACAACTCCCGGAGGTCAGTGCCAGTAGCCAAGAAAATGTGGAGTCAGGTAATAGAAGTCAGAGTCAGAGGAAGGAGGAGCAGGCTGAGGAAGGAGATATAAAGTCCCATTGCAGTGTCTGGACTTCATCTTCCAGTACGCAGCTGAAGTTAAGAACACAGGCTTGACACATCAGAAGAGCCAGCATTGAAAACACACCTGGGTTGTCCTCTGAGAAGCCACAGTTATTGCTGTGAGGGTTGTGGAAGTCCTTGGGAGGCGAGTGAGAAGTAAATGGCCAATGCCCAGCCTGATACCTGGCCCAGAGCAGCTCTCATATCTTTGTGGAAGAGAGAAATAAATGAATAGATGAATGAGACAAGGACAGAATCCTGAGAAGTACTCATATGTACTGAGTGAGAGAAAAAAGAATGGCTTGTCATTGAAGGAGAGGGAGAAACAGCCTTCAGAGACCTGGGAGAACCAGGAGAGAGAGGAGCCCTGAGAAAGGAAGAAGGGGAGACCTTCAGGAAGGAGAAGACCCACAGTATTCATTGTTGCAAAAAATGGAGATCCCGGGAAGCGGTCAAGACAGCTGGCTACATCGTTATGAACTGGGCAAGTCCCATAACTCATGCTGTGACAGGACTCAGGGCCCAGACATTCATGCCCATCTTGTTATCTTCCCTGTTTCGTTATGATGCCTGCTCCAGTCACAGGAATATTGGGGGGTGAGTGATGGCGAGGGAGTTCCTCTTTGTCTCTTGCCTTTGGCCAGTGGTGGAGACTACAGAGCATGCAGTGGGGTGACAACATGAGGATTGAGATGGCTTTTCCTAGGGCAAGGGGCAGGATAGGGACATAGCAGCCCATCTTTGTGAAGACCACTTCTTGACCTCCCAGAGAGAGGGTGGACAAAGCTGTGAGCTGGTGTCCATCCCTTCCTTCAAAGGTGGAGTAATTCTAGGGATGGTTTTCTTTGGATGTGAGATAGGGGAGAGTGAGGCCAGAGAATATTCCAAACTTGTCCTGTAGGTTTTCCCAGATTTCTTTTCTATAACTTTTATTTTCCGGTCTGCTGTTTTCTTTAAGGAACAAACCCACAGCCTCTAAGCAGGAATCTTGAGGGCTTCAGGTACAGAAGGGAGGGTAAAAGTGGGATGAGAGGAGGGAGGGAGAGAGTAGCTACCTGGAACTCCCTGCAGTGAAGGCTCCGAATAAGATGGGACAACAGGGCAGGGGTGAAGCGCCTGAGCCCAGAGTGAACCAAGAATAACCAGGGCGGGGAGGGGACAGGAGGAGAGGCCACTACCCTCATTTGCAAGCTCTCCTAGTATGGTCTCCTGGATAGGCAGCTGTGACCCTTGCCAGGTACCCCTTCTCTTTATTAGGCTCTCCTTGGCTTCTTAGAACAGGGCTGTGTGAGAATCTTGACTCTGTGCAAGACACAAAGGCTGGGGACATGCTAACATGGAGTCGTGGTAGAGGGGGCCAGCCCAGACCCTGAGCTCCATCCTCTCAGGAGCCAGGAAGCTTTTTTTCCTTCCACGGTCACAGAGGATGCTGTGTCCAATTGTCTGGAGAAAGTTCTGGATGGAACATGCTTGGCAGGTGAGCTCAGGTGATGTCATGGATGGGGCCCACTGCTTCCACTTTGATCAGACCTGCCAAGGAAGATGGAGAGAGAGTTCCATCCCTGGAGGGACTTACTGAGCATTCACTTATCACCTTTGGGCTGGAGGCATCCTTGCCTGAGCCCAGAACCTGGAGGCTGACCACTTCTAGGCTAATGAAGTAAGGAAGAAACACAGTTAGATGGTCTTCCTCCCTAGACATACTTCTGCACAGGAGCCATGCTCATTCCTGCCCAGTGGTACACTTGATGGAAGCCATGGCCCTGTCCTCTGGACAGACTGCACAGGCAGGCAGCAGTCTGCTAAGGCCGAAAGCCCAGCACCATCACTTGTCACAACCAACCTGGGGTCTGGGAAGCAGGAGGAAATCAGACAGGGGAAGCTACTTCGGAAGCTCATTGAGAGCCAGGCTTGTACAATCATATGTGACTCAGCATGACCACTCCGGTCCTGTGTGCACTGCTCCCTGCAGAGGACTCATGCCCTAGTGCTGCCTCTGTAGTGTCATCCCTGGTGGGCACCTATACCCAGCTCAGAAAGTGCAGGAAAATAAAATAGTCTCTCAGTTGTACCCGACTCTCTTGTGACCCTGTAGCCCTCCAGGCTCCTCTGTCCATGGGATTTCACAGGCAAGAATCCTGGAGTGGGTAGCCATTCCCTTCTCCAGGGAATCTTCCTGACCCAGAGATCAAACCTGAGCCTCCTGTGTTGCAGGCAGATTCTTTATCATCTGAGCAGAAGCAGCTGTTAAATACAGAAAGCCAACGTGCCCATACCAGTGCATGCTGATCCCAGCAGGGCAGCCAGAGCATGTGTGACATGGCACATTGTCACCTGGGACCCAGAGAAGTCACTCTGTTGTGGATGGTCAAGGTTCTTCTCTAAACTCTTCAGCCAGAATAAAACTCTGGCTGTCCCTACCCCCTGCTGCCATGTTAGGTTAGGGGTGATGGGATGACTCAGGGGCCACAATGCCACATTTGCTGCGCCTGCTGGGTGTGCGTGACGGGGGCTGAGGTGGAAGGAACAAGGTGACGGTGCCTCGGGCAGCAAGGATGGGCCCTGCCAGCAGGCGGCTGCAGCCTCCTGTACCCACAGGTGGCCGCTGAGAGGACCCCGTGGAGTGGATGCACTGGTGGGGCCTGCTGGGCTCTGAGGCCCAGACAGCTGAGGAAAGATGGTACCAGAACCATGCCCTTCCTCATCCCTCAAGCTCTTGGCCACCGCAGAGCCCTCTCCAGGCCTCAGGAGCTTTACTGCCCGCAGTCTCTGCCAGCGCGCCGTCTCTACGGCTTGGATTAGCTGCAGGGCCTAGGCCTTTCCCCTCATGGGTTGGCTCACAGGCCTCAACTCCCAGTTGCACCCCCCACTCCAGGGGTCCAAACGACCTACAGAGTAGGAGGACCTCTGGAGAGATGGCTAGTCTGCATTGGAGCAGCAATCAGGAAAAAGTCACCAAGAACGAGAGGAGGCCTTGCCTGGCTGATTGTCTTCAGGTTTCCCTTCCAGTAAACTTCAGGGTGGGCACAGGCCCCACGCCCAGCCCCTGGGACCTGGGATTGCTAGTGCTTTGGGGATCTTCAACTCAGTTTCCCACCAGCATAGAAACTACTGAGGACAGAGGTGGGTTCCCCCAGCCCAGCACAGAGGCAACAGCAGGAGAAGCCCTCGTACAAAGAAGAGCCAAGTCTGTGCAGTGCAGGTGGTCACCCAGTAGGTTCTTCAGTGTGGCATCACAAACACAGGACTTTCATTCTATAGGGATTTTTCTACCTTGACACTAGTTTGTAGTCAGGATTTAGCTCCTGAGCAAGAAAACAAGAAAGGAGATGGACAATCAGACAGCAGAAGTCATTGATGATGAACCAACAGATTATGCCATCCCTACCTTATCCCAATACCTTGGTTAAACTCACACCTTCCTTGACCTTGGGCTCTCCTCTTGTTTCTTGCCTCCCTGTGTCCTCCCTATGGGCTGCTCCTAGTCCTGACATCTCCTACTGTCCAGGGACCCGAGATTCAGGCGAGCCCTGGGGCACTGGTCACCACCTCTTCTCAGGTCATTTTTACTCTTTTACCTCTACCCTGCCCCCAAAGGTGTTAGCAACCCGGTGCCATTGCCTTCCTCCAAGCACTGACTCCAAGTGAGCCACTGTCTCTGTCCCAGAAGCAGCAGTAAAGAGACATCAGTGAGGCCCTGGAAAGGGAGGTGGCCGATGGAGTCTGTGCCAAGCCCCATCGGCCCAGGGAAGCCTTACGGAAAGATTCTTTCTGGAGGAAAGAGGAGATTAGCTGAGCCTCCCCAAAGAAGACAAGTAAAGAGAACACAGAAATATTTCCTTTAAAAGGGAGCAGGAGCAGATGGAAAGAGGGTTTATATTAATGAAATCTCCGGATATTAAGGATGAAATGAATGCCAGGGAAGGTTATTATCATTTCATTAGAACACAAAGGAAGAAACAAACACATTATTATGTGAAACCAAGAAGTTATGAACAAGGGAGTCCAGCAGGGAAGTTATTAGCTGGGTTAATTAAAACAGAACAAACTGGTTGAGTAATTCCTTCTGTAGGACACAACAAGGAAGGCATAATTCATCGCCCTCAAGAAAAAATATTCAGGGTTTTTTTCTTTTTCTCGTTTACCAGAAATTCTGCACTTTTGATATTGTCTTGCAAACCAAAAAGATGTATTCTTGTCAAAACCTAATTGATTTAGCACCAGGGCGATTAGGAGACATGGAGATCCACAGCAATGGGGATGCTGGAGCCCAGGCAGCCAGGGCCATTCCCCCATCCAAGATGAGAGGCCCCTCAAAGATGCTTTCAGTGCGTAACCTGCAGAGCTTTGGGAGGTGGCAGCAGAGATGGGACAAGGCTCACCCATCCATCCCAGTGATCCTGGGCAGGGCTGGATCAGACCCGGGGTGCTCACCATCTTTCTATTCTCTGCTTTCCCTGGCCATCCTGAAGTTGGGAGTACTGGACCCAAGACATGCTCCCTGGACCTGTCAGTGCCCATCTTTTTGGCGAGCCTGTGGGCAGCCTGCGTGAGAGGGAAATGATCAACAGGACGGCCGCTGGAGCACAGAGAGCTGGTCACAGAGGCCTGGGAACCACTAGTTTGTGTGGAGCTCACGTATCTGAGCCGCTGTCCACTTTCAGGGAGCTTAGAGGTCCCATGCGTGGCTGTCCCTGGGAGGCCAAATGGATCCCATCAACGCTCAGAGTTTATGAATTACAACTGGGACTCTGGGTTTGGCTGAGCCCTTGGAGGTTGATTCCTAAGGGCTTTTTCTTTAGTTAAGAACCAGAGAACCAGAGCTCCCAAGTTCTTTGGCACAGACACAGGACACTAGAGCTGGAAGAGACCTCGCCGAGGGGGTAGTCCACCTAAACTCCTTGTTGGAGAGGAGGAGACTGGACCCTAGAAAGAGGGAGAGCCTGAGACCCATCTGAGGCCACAGAGCGAACTAGTCGCTGAACAGGACAGAGACCAAGGTTTCTTAGCAAGTCCTCAGAGCTCACTTCCACACTATATTCCCTGTGCTCTTTCTATTTCATGGCTGTCTACCACAGACACACCTAGGAGACCTCTGAAGAACACAGATTCATTCTACTGGGAGATCATGTGGCACAAATTGTTTCATAATTGTCATTTGCTTTGTTGTTGTTAATACATTTTTTTAGAGCAGTTTTAGGTGCACAGCAAAATTAAGCAGGAAGTATAGAGTTCCCTTATACCCTCATCCACATACCCACAGCCTCCCTCAGTATCGACAAACATGTCCCACCACGACGGTCTACTTGTTGCAATCAGTGAACCTACACTGACACACTACTGTCACCCAAAGTCCATAGTTTACACAAGGTTTCATTATTGTTGTTCACTTTGCGGGTTTTGACAAGTGTGTAAGGACATGTATCCCTCATTGTAGCATCATAAAGAGTAGTTTCTCTGCCCCCAAATCCTATGTAGTCTGTCTATTCATCCCTTCCTTCCCCATATCCCCTGACAACCACTGATCTTTTTTGCTGTCTCTGTAGTTTTGCCTTTTCAGAATGTCATATAGTTGGAATAATACAGTAAGTAGCCTTTTCAGATTGACTTCTTTCACTTAGTAATAATGAATTTAAGGTTCTTCCATGTTTTTCCATGATTTGGTAGGTCATTTCTATTTAACACTGAACAATATTCCATTATCTGGATGTATCACAGTTTATTTATCCATTCATCTACTGAAGGACTTCTTGGTTGCTTCCAAGTTTTGTCTATTATGATAAAGCTGCTATAAATATCCTTGTGCAGATTTTTTTGTGGACACAGGTATTTGGTTTACTTGGCTAAGAAACATAATTTCTGGGTCATATGGAAAGAGTATGTTTTGTTTTATAAGAAACTGCTGAATCGTCTTCCAAAGTGGCTGTACCACTTTGCATTTCCATCAGCAATAAATAAGAGAGTTCCTGTTGCTCCATATCCTTACTAGTATTTGTTGTTGTCAGGTTCTAGATTTTGGCCACTTTGGCCATAGGTGTGGAGTGGTACCTCATTGTTTTAATTTGCAATTCCTTAATGATATATGATATTGAATATCTTTTCACATACTTGCTTGCCATCTGTGTAACTTCTTGGGTAAATTATCTGTTCATGTCTTTTGCCTATTTTTAAAATCAAGGTGATTGTTTTCAAATTGTTGAGTTTTAATAGTTCTGTGTTTATTTTGGATGATAGTACTTTACCAGATGTGTCTTTCGCAAATATTTTCTCCCAGTCTGTGGCTTGTCTTCTCATTCTCTTGACATTGTCTTTCACAGAGCAAAAGTTTTTAGTTGTCGTTTTTTAAATTAAGATATAATTGACATACAAGATTGTGTAAGTTTAAGAAATTCAGCAGTGTTGCTTTGACACATTTATGATATAATCACCACCGTAGTTTTAACTCACACCTCTACCACATCACATAATTATCATTTCTTTTTTATGGTGGGAACATTCAGAGATTTTCAATTTTAATGGAAGTCTGGTTTATCAGTTATTTATTTCAAGGCTTGTGCCTTTGGTATGTATCTTGAAAATCATTGCCAAACCCAAGGTTGTCTGGATTTTCTCCTACATTATCTTCTAGGAATTCTATAGTTTTGCATTTTACATTTGGACCTCTAATTTATTTGGAGTTAATTGTCGTGAAGGATGTAATTGATTTTTTTTGCATGTGGATGTTCAGTTTTTCCAGCACCGTTTATTGAGAAAACCATCTCTGCTCTGTTGTATTGTCTTTGTTCTTTTTTTCAGATCAGCTGATAGTGTTCATGTGGGCTCTCTTTCACTGATCTGTTTGCCTATTCTTTTGCAATACCACACTGTCTTGATTACTGTAGCTTTACAATAAATCTTGAAGTTGAGTCATCTTGATCCTCTAACTTTGTTCTTTTTTTTCAATGTTGAATTGGCTATTCTGGGTCTTTTGCCTCTCCATATAAACTTTAGAATTAGTCTGTCAGTATCCACAAAATAAGTTGCTAGGATTCTGATTGGATTGCGTTAAACATGAAGATCAAATTGGGAAGAACTGACATCCTGACAACATTGAGTCCTTCCTAACCATGAACATGGAGTCTCTCTCCATTTACTTAGTTCTTCTTTGATATCTTTCATCAGAGTTTTATACATTTTGTACACATTTTGTTAGATTTATATCTATGTATTTCATTTAAGGGGGATGCTTATGTAAATGGTATTGCATTTTTTATTCCAAATTCCCCTTGTTCATTGCTGGTACATAAGAAAGTGACTGATTTTGTATATTAACCTTGAATCCTACAACTATGCTATAACTTGTCATTTGCTTTTAAAGCAGAAACCTTCTCAGAGGATGGTAGCTAAACTTTTTTTAGTTTCATGTACTTTCTCTTCTTTGGAGTTTCCCATATGCTGTTTCCTCATCCAAAACAATCTCCTTTCTTTCCCTTCAGTCTCCACTCCAGGTGTACCTTCCTTCATATCTGATTAATGTCTTCAAGGTCCCAGGGAAGCCATGTTTTATGCTGGGAAGCCTTCTCTGACCCTATGAGCCTGGGTTAGCTCATCAGCCTTCCCCCCACCTCCCTCCTTCTGTGGAAGATAGAATCCCTGCCCTCAGAGACTTACAGTTTGCTTGGAAGACAAACCACAAAAATGATAATAATAATAAACAAGCATTTAGCTCTGATATAAGGAGGTTACCTAGATTAACTCATTTAATCCTCACAAATGTGAAGATTGAGAATTAGTTCCCAATACCCTCAGGAACTCTCCTCAGCCTATAAAATAGAATCCAGATACCTTAGGTTGGCATGTAAACTTTCAACACTGGGGTCTACATCTGCTTTTCCAAGCTAAGCTGGTTTGTTCACTATGCCTTGTTACAATATGGATGTTCTTGCCTCTGAACCCTTGCGAATGTTGTTCTTCTTGTTCAGAATGTTCCCTACCCTCTTTGACTTGGGGAACTTTACCCATCCATCAAGCCTAGCTGTAGTCTCATTCTTCCATGACCACTCCATCCTCCACAGTTCTATAGCTCTTGTTTTCCAGACCACTCATTTTTATTATGAACCGAAGACAGTTTATAGGAAGAAAACTTATGGAACACTAGACAGGTAAATCCTTACTGCCCTCTGTGGTCTCTCTGATTTTGGTTGAGAGCCTTGCATAGATGTCTCTGATGTGGTCTCTGCCCTGTTCAATTGCTATATTTTATTTACAATCTTTGTACATTGACATAGCCAACATATTTGTCATTGAAATGGTTACCAAGTATTCTATGGTATATATTCATTGCTTCTTTTTTAGAGCCCTGTATTGTATATTTTGGGACTTCCCTGGTGGCTCAGATAGTAAAGCGTCTGCCTACAATATGGGAGACCTAGGTTTGATCCCTGGGTTGGGAAGATCCCCTGGAGAAGGAAATGGCAACCCACTCCAGTACTCTTGCCTGGAGAATTCCATGGATGGAGGAGCCTGGTGGGCTACAGTTCATGAGATTGCAAAAAGTCAGACACAACTGAGCAACTTCACTTTCACTTTCATTGTATACTTTAATTCAATTTTGTTTTCACAAATATTTGCATGTCAAGTATGTGCAAGAGACCACATCTCTTGTCTGTCATTGTGGTAATTGTGAACTCCTGAGACCAGCTTGTCTTCAGTATCACTGTCTTCCCCACTGTGCTTAGCTTGCTTGTACTAGATGCCCTGCTCAGTTGAATCCAACTATCACGAAGCCAGGCATTTAGCCATGTAACTCACCGCCCACCTCTACCCTGATACAAACTAAACCCATAAGGGCTAAGACGTGGAACAAGAGAGTATCCAGTACCCTTCTCCAGATGCTTGATGTCTCTAACATTGCATCTCTTATCTTGTCACCTCCTGTGGTCCCTCCTCTCTCCAGAGTATCACTTAGTTACAGAGATTCAGGGAAACTTGAAGACCATTTTCCCAGGCATCTAGCTAATGCATACAAGCTAAACATAAGGACCAGGTCCTAGCAAGTGCTTCTTGCTCTTAGTAACACAGGGCCATGTGGTTGATCAGGGGGGTTTGGGGAAGGGAGGGTTAGTGGCCCCATGCCTGCCATTTCTCTTCCCTGTACATGACTTCGAATACAAGCTCGAAACACAGAACTGCTTGCTTAATTTGTACTCATCCTGTAGAAACCTGGCCTGGCTCCTCTGCCCCTGAAAGGTAATCATTTCAGAAACACATTGTGATCCCTTCCACAGGCAGAAATAGCTAACTTTAAGCAAAACTTTTATGTGAAAATTCTCTGAGATAGATAAGCTGGCAGACATTGGTTGGTTAGATTGATTATTTGCTTTACAAAATGATTCACAAAGCATTTCCTTCCAGTAACAAAGTCCCATCAAGCACTGAAGTATGTGATTCATTGGCCAACTCTTCAAAACAATGATCTGTGACACTTCCTCCAGTCCCCTCCATCCCTCCCCCAACTTGTCTTTTGTAAGTTTTCTTTTTTCCCTTCTAGCTATTTATTCAGTGTTTACTACTGGTTGACCCACCCTCCTATTCTCTTATTCTCAGGAAATCTTTCTCCTCGCTCTTTTCCCATCCACTATTTTGATCCTTTATGGCCTCTTACATTGGTGATTTCTTTCCAGCCTCTAAATATAGGTCTCTTCTCACAAGTGCCTACTTCAGGCTTCCTCTTTTCTGTCTACACTTTCTCCTTAGAAGGCTTGCCTGCCCCTGTTGCTTTAACGATACTTTTCAACAGTGACTCCTCAAACTCTATCTTCAGAGCTGACCTCTTGAGCCCACTCTGGCGCTGTGTTTTCGGATGTCTGCTAGGCACGTCCTGCTGGCAGACTAAATCCAACCTGTCTAAGCAGATCAAGCAGCTCTTGCCGTGTTTCCCCACTTCCATCAGCATGATAGTCACCGATGTTCATAATCTCGGGGTTTGTCTTCGCTGCTCACTAAGCCCATCTTGGACCTTCAGTTTCCTCACCTGTTTTCTGGAGGTGGTAATGCCCTCTCTACCTCACTTAGAGGACAGGATAAAACAATGTTTGTGGGAACATGCTTCAAGCTGTAAGAGTACAGAGAAGAGGTGTAATCATAGTGTTGTCATCTCCAGCTTTTTGTGCGTCACTACAGTCACTCTGTCCCCTTGTGTTACCACTTCCTTCATCTCTGTATCTCTCCCCCATCCTTTTATCTCAGTTCTTAATATGACCACCAAAGTTTAAACCCTGTCACCCATCACCTAGCCTAGGTCTGTGTTTTTTCATTCAGTGGTACTCAGACTGCATGCAGCCCACTTAAGAATCACTGAGAGGAAATGATGAAAAGTGCAATTATAGTCCCTCTAACAAGGGCACTGGGACAACTGGCTATCCACATGGGAAAGAATGTATGTGCTTAGTCACTCAGTCATGTCCAACTCTTTGCGACCCCATGGACTATAACCCACCAAACTCCTCTCTCCATGGGATTTACTAGGCAAGAATACTGGAGTGGGTTGCCATTTTCTTCTCCAATTGGGGAGAATACCTTATACCATATACAAAATTTAGCATGGATCAAAGATAAAAATGTAAGAGCTAAAAATACAAAACTCTTACAAGAAAAAATAAGCATAAATCTTTGTAACCTTGAATTAAGTAATGGTTTCTTTAAAAAAAAAAAAGTGGGGGGATACCCAAAGCACAAACAACCAAAGAAAAAATGATACATTGGAATTCATCAAAATTACAACTTTGTACTTCAAAGACACCATCAAGAAAGTGAAAGACAACCCACTGTTAGGAGAAAATTTTTGCAAGTCATGTATCTGATAAGGGATGCATATCTGTAATATATAAAGAACTCTTACAACTCAATTATAAAAAGATAAATGACCCAATTAAAAATGAGCACAGAATCTGAATAGACATTTCTCCAAAGAAGTTAAACAAGTGGCCAATAAGCACTAGAAAAGATGCTCAATATCATTATGCATCAGGGAAATGCAAATCAAAACCACAATGAAATAATGTAATGTTCCCATTGAAATGTATAAGTAGGTGAGTTGTAAGATATATGAATTACATCTCAATGAAGCTCCTTAAAAAAAATACATACTGAGATACAGCTTCACACCTACTAGGATAGCTAACATCAAAATGTCAGATAATAGCAAGTGTTGACAAAGATAGATAAATTGGAAATTTCATAAATGCTGGTGAGCATGTACAATGGTAAAGATGCTTTGGAAAACAGTCTGGTATTTCCTCAAAAAGTTAGACAGAGCTACCATATGTCCCAGCAGTCCCACTCCCAGATACCCAAGAGAATTAAAACATACATTCACACAAAAGCATATACACAAATGTTCATAGAAATACTATTCACAATAGCCAGAAAGTAGAAACACCCCCAAATGACCATCATTCCTTCATCAATGAATACATTAAAAAGTGTAGTATATTTATACAGTGGAATATTATTCAATCATAAAAAAAGAATGAAGTATGGATACATGCTACAACATGCATGAGCCTTGAAAAACAATATACTAGGTGAAAGAAGCCAGCTACAAAAGACCACATGTATAATTCCATTTATATGAAATGTCTAGAATAGAAAGTTGATCAGTGATTGCCTGGGCTTCAGAGGGTTTCAGAGGATGGGGAATAGGGGTGCTAAAGAGTACAGGGTTTCTTTTGGGGGTAATGAAAGTGCTCTGATACTAATTGTAGTGATGGTTACACAATTCTGTGAATATACACCCCCCCACACACACCACAAACAGTGAAATTTGTACTTTAAATGGGTCGTTTGTATGGTATGTGAATTGTCTTGATTAACTTTTTTTTAAAAATTGTTTATTTACTTCTTTTTGGCTGTGCTGTATCTTTATTGCTGCACAGGCCCCTATCCAGTCTCAGTGCCTGGGCTCCGGAGCATGCGGGCCTCAGTAAGTGCAGTTCACAGGCTCTGGAGCACAGGCTCAGTAGTTGTGGCGTGTGGGCTTAGTTGCTCCTCAGCATGTGGAAGCTGCCCGGACTAGGGTTTGAACCTATGTTTCCTGCATTAGTAAGCGAATTCTTTACCACTGAGCCAATGGGGAAATCCCCCAATTAACTTTTAAAAATATAGTTGTAAGGAAAAAAATCAATGGTGGGGACAGGTTGCAGAAAACTCTAAATGCCAAGCTGAGGAGTGGTGACTGGATTCTCTAGGGCCAGTTTTCTCAAAGTGTGTTTCATATGCCACCTGCATCAGAATAGCTACAAATACCAAGCCTGGCTCCACCCCCGAGACTGTAATTCAGAATGTATTGGATGGGATCAGTACTCCAGTTTGTAGGAAGCACCCCAGGGAGTTTGTAGCAGGTGGCCACAGCCCATTGTGTAAAAGTGTTGCTGTAATCCTGCTGCCTCCAGACTCCTCCTGCTCCATTCTGCCCTGCACATTGCTGCCAGATGAGCCTCTAAAAGGAGCACTGAGGTTGGGTCACCTTCTTGCTCAGAAACCCTCTATGTTCTCCCATTCCCTTGGCATGCGCTCCAATAGCTCTGGGCTGCCTGGTCCCCACCCACTTTTCCCAGCCTTCTCTCCTGACTCCCCATCTGTGTCTTTGATGTCAGCCACATTGGAATGGTCATCATTCTCTGAACCCATTCTGCCAGTTCCTGCTCGGTGCCTCTGTCCAGGCTGTCTCATGTTCCAGAAAAGTCTTTCCTATACTTCCATCACATCTTTGCAGTACAAGCATTACCATGAGTCTTTCTTTAACTGGCCAATCATCTGAAATTCACCATATAAACTTTCACATACTTTTAGGCTATGTCATTCTGCTGCCTGTCAATCAGATAACGACACTCAAAGTGTTATGAGGGACACGTGCAGATCCATCAGCGCAGCCTGGCATGTGGGAGGAGCAAAGCCACCATGCAGGGAGCGTTGGAGCAGAGCCCCCAAGCATAGGATACAGGTCTGGAGGCAAGTTTGCCTGTGAGGAGCAAACTTCAGGTGGCAGACTCTCCTGAGGAGTTCAGTGTCCTCCCTGGTGACCCAGCCATCAGGGGCATGCAGGAGTCACTGTCATATGGATAGGACCTGGGGGGTTCCTGGCCATCACCAAGCCCAACAAGCCTTGGCAGCTCAGCTGGCATCAGCTACTCCCAATAGCTGGAAACTGCAGGGTTGAATCCTCATCTCAACTGGTGACCTTGAGCAAAAAGTCCCTCCACCCTATTGTCCACCCAATCACCTCATCCCACAGCAAGAGAGAGAAGGCTGGAGAGTGAGTTCCAGTCTATTTGGTAATGAGCTCTTAAAAATAAAATGATTGTCAGATAATTATTTCACAGTGCAACAAGAGCCCCCTTGTAACCATTTCAGTAATTACATTAAGCCATTCTATTTGTGAGAAGCTAATAGGAAACAAACCATTAATTAGCATTTTGTCTTTCCTCCCACTGTCCCTTTCCCCTTGAGTTATTGGGGCCTCGCCCTGGGGCCAGAGACTGGGAGTGCTACCCATGGGGGTGGAAAACATTAGGAGATACAAGGACCAAGACTCGCTAGGAGGGAGGCAGGGAGAGCGATGAAAGGTATCAGAGTCTTTGTGACTGGTATAACAGCTCCAAGACCTACCCTGACCTAGCACCCACCTAAGTGCTGCCCTGGATGGCTCTGCCGTGGGGTCCGCTGTCATGGGCCAGAGTGGAGCAGCCGCTGAGCAGCAAGCTGAGCCCGACGTGGGCATGTTCCCAGGGGCCTCAGAGCCTGTGGGTGGGGCGGGCACCTGGGCAAACAGAACTAAGGAACGGGCAGGAATGAATCAAGGACAGCTTAAATATGCAGAAATGCAACTCATACCTCTGGGCAAAAATAATCCCAAACAGAGTTATGTAATGATGGGAGGACTGTGTGAGGAGGGGTGAGGCTGCGAGGTGTAATGTACACGGATTGGAGTGAATGAGGAAGAGAGATGGAGGATGAATCCATGGGAGGATCCCAGGGGATTTGACAGAAAAGCTCATGAAGCTGCTTTAGGGTGGGTGTGCGTGTGTGGACATGTGCGTTTTGGGGAGGGGGCATCATTCTCTGTGGATCCCTGGAAGGCAGCTAGAAGAAGGCTCTAAGTGGGGTGGAGTTCCAGGCCCACGGTGGCCTCAAGACCACTCCACATGTGCGGGGTCCCTGATCCTGAAGTGGTAGGGACAGGGAAATGGCAAGAGGGTCCAGGAAGGGGGGTGGAGGGTGTGAAGTATCCTGGCTTCCTTTATACATCAGCAACTATCCTCCTATCCCCTGCTCACATCCCACTTCCAATCTTTCTGCTAATTGGAATCTTCCCCTTCCTTTATCGGAAGTGCCTGCTTTGACTGACCACCCCAGGTCACATTGACTCTCCCCAAGGAAATTCCAGGAATTTGTCTGATCCTCTCGTAGGAGACTATCCATGCTGCTGTCCTACACTGCGATTTTTGTCTGTCTGTGAAAGTGTTATCTTCCCTCTAGACTGCAAACCCCTAAAGCCAGTTCCTTTGTGTCCAATGGTGCCCAGCACCATGCCTGTCACAGAACAGGTGCTAAACAAGCAATGTCTGACTCCAGGGAACAGACAGATGCAAAGCAGCGGAGACACAAAGGCTCTGATGGAGACCCCCTTAGGCAGCCAAGCTACTGAAGCCACTGGCCACAAGGTGAACCCCAGAGACTAGAGGCTGAGTGGGTGGTGCTAGACTGATTTGGGGGGCAGACTGTGTATAAAATGACATAAAGGAAGCTCTTGGCTGTACATCATTCAGAACCCAGAACAATGTAGGTAATTAGACAAAGGCTTGCGGTAGGCACTTCACTGACCACAGTTTTCAGAAGCCACCGCCTCAGAGATGGTGGGAGAAGGAGTCAGATTCATCAGAAGCCTGGGTGTGACTGGGACAGGGTGTCAGAAAGAGATTCGGGGGTGAGGATGGGTGCAAGAGGGCCACTGAAGTCATCATTGACATCTTCCTTCTCATGGTTGTCATTCTGTCATGGAGTTGGGAGGATGAGGGTGAGTCAGTGCTGTGGTCTGCAGTCTTAGGAAGACTGCAAGGAATTCGGCGGCATCCAATGGCCAGGGCAGGTGCTCAGCGCTCCTGAGGCCATGCAGGTGCGCACTGGTTCCCATGGGGATCTCTATATACACCCATGGGCTGGGCTTACAAGAGTAGAATTTTCCAGCAGCCAATGGTTGATCTTCTGAAGATAGGAGGGAGGCTGCTGTAGGGGCAAGGAATGAAGTTCCCAGAGATGGGAACATATCTGGAGACTCAGCTCTTCTCTGAAGGTTTATTGCTAGAATGGCCCTTGGAGAGCATTTCGGCTTCCCTTCCACAGACAAGCAGACATTGAGGCCCAAAAGGGAAATACGGCTTTCCCAGGGGCCACCAGGAAGAAAACTAGTCATGCTGAAAGGAGAACTCAGGTTTCCTGGCCTTCTCTTGACATCGTATCTGGAATTTGTAAGACCTTGCTTCTGAGTGAATTATGGTATTCACAGTTCCAAGGTGCTCCAAGAGTCAAGAAGAGCCTAGAAGTTTTCATAGTTTTTATGGTTAGTGTGAGGACTTCCATAAGCTGTGAACAGGGGCTCTGAGGAGAAGGAAAGGGATGATTTGGGATAGGAAGAAGAAAGAGGACAGGGCCAGTGTTGGGTTTTCAGGATCCTTGAGACTCACCACGGCCACTGTGAAATTAGTGTCTGTGAAGCTGTCCTTTGGGAGTCCCCAAGAGGGCTGAGTCTGACATGCAAGCCAGCACCCAGACCAAAGCAGGGAGGCTGGGCTGTGGTCCCAACAGCAGCTAGGTTTGGGGTGGCAGGGCTGGGCCGGGCAGGGCTAGGCTAGGCAGGGCTAAGAGAGAGGAGAGAATTTTTTGCCTCCAGGCTCATAAATGCCTATATTGGGCAAGGCCTCTTGTTTCCTTGGGTGGTGATCAGGAGCCTCTCCAAATTTACCAGCCTGGCTCAAATTGTCTCCCTCAACCTAGAAAGGGACTGCAACTTTCTAGATGAGCCCTCTCAGTCCTCAGAGGACTGGGAATAGACTCTGGCTCCTCCAGCATGACCTCCCACAGGGGACAGAGATACGTGAGCCTATTCTATCTAAGAAGGCTGGCTCCTCGTTCATGACCCATGCTGCACCAGAACAGGATCTGCAGGGTCGGGACAGTTACTTCTGGGGGCACTTACTCTCATGGGTTGCTGATCCATGCAGTCATTGTGTCCCCCAGATGGTGTAGACAGCAGCTAAGCCCTTGTGCGTGGTCTCCACAGTCCCCAGGCCAGCAAGCGAACCATTATGTCGTTATATAAATAAACTATGTACATTCACAGGTCTCGGTGTGTAAGTGCCAGTTATTATTATTGCTGTGTAATTACACAGTTAGCTTGAAGAAGGAGGCAAGCGGAAGGACTGAATCATTCCTCACACACACACCCTGGGAATGGTAGACAAGCTCCCCCATCTCACCCCTGGGAGAAGTGTGGCTCTGGGTCACATGAGATGAAGCACCAGAATCTCCCAGGTGTTTCCAGGCAAACAGGTAATTTGCCCCCAGGCTGTGCCCTGGAAGAGGCTGACAGTAGGAATCCAGGACCTCCTGACCTCCTGCCGTGGGGCCTGACACCCATACCCCAGGCTTTGTGCCCGCCCCCGACTCCCTCCCTGCAGCAGAACAGAGGGGCTATAGGTAACAACTCAGGGCTTCTGCCAGGCCAAGAGGACACAGAAGGAAAGGGCTGAGGGACAGCGTGCAATTGGGAGGAGGGCCTGTGGACCAGTTACCTCCCTTCCCCATCATCAGACTGGTGCCACTCACCTGTCTGCTCCCAGCCGCTCCCCTCTTGCTGGCAAGCATGGAACCCTTAGGTTCCTCACACGAGAGACCTCTCAAGACCATCTAGTCCAATCTCCTGCTTTCCAGATGGGAAGACAGGCCAGAGAGGGAAAGAGACCTGCCCAGGGGCACCCCAGCAGGTCCCCAGAGGACACTGGAAGTGGCAGCTGGCTGGCCTCCCTGCAGCCCCATGCTTCTTCATCGTCTTGGTCACCCTCTCCCTGCTGCCCCCCCATCACTGGGCTGCTCCAGTTTCTTACTTCCTCTCTCCATCCTGCTCCGAGCCCTGCCCAGGCCTGCCTGTCGCCTCACCTCTCCCCTGGTTTACTCTCCCATTGCTGCCTTGTCTTTCTTCTCCCGGCTCCTGGAGCCAGGGGAGTCTCCCCACCCTCTCTTTGGCCAGTGCTTTCTTCCCTCTCCTGGGCCCTCCCAGCTTGTCCTGGGGCTCCTCCTGAGTTGGGCTTGCCCCTTTCCTTCCGCCTCCTCTCTCAAGAGGTGTTGAAAGGAAGGATGAACTCCTGGGCAGGGAGCATGAACTCTCTCCTGGCTTTGGGACTGGGTGGGCTGAGGCAGGAAGCGGCTTCTAAATGATGGGAGTAGAAGCAGAGGTGCCCACCCAGAAGCCCCTACAGCCAGGCCCAGCTCAGGCTCTGGAACAGCTGACCTGTGGTCCCCCCAGGGGCTGAGGGCAAGGGGACAGGTCACGAGGGCATGGTGGGAGGTGTGGCCTTGTACCTTGGCACCATTGGCGCCGGCCTTTGAGCCCAGGGAGCTGTGGAAAGGCTGGGCCCTTTACTAATGTCCTCATTTCTAGGTCAGAAATGAATTTCCTCCTCCACTTAGTGGAATCTCTGTGAGAAAAGCCTGTGGGCCTTTTTTTTTTTTCTGAGCAGAAACCAACTCTTGTTCAGAACATCACAGTGTAAGAGGACTGGTTTGGAGCCTGGGTGGGATGGATGACTGATTTCAATCTCTCTGCAGTACCAGGGCTCAGGGGAGTTCATGTACATTGGTGTAGATATAAGTGTGTGTGCTGAGTTGTGGTTTAGTCACTCTTTGCGACCCCATGAACTCTGGCCTGCCTGGCTTCTCTGCCCATGGGCTTTCCCAAACAAGAATACTTGAGTGGGTTGCCATTTCCTACTCCAGGGGATCTTCCCAACCCAGAGGTCAAACTCACATCTCCTGCATTGGCAGGTGGATTCTTTACCACTGAGCCACCAGGGAAGCCCCAGTGTGCTGAGTGGGCAGGCACAATTCAGAGGGGAATAGCCAGGGTTTACAGGGCTGTGTGTGGCTCCAGGGGCATTCTTACCTGGCAATGGAGTGCTTTTCTGCACTTTTTGGGGGTTTCTTAATCCTTCCATCTCTCAGATTCTAGTGGTTTTCCCAGACTGGGAGTAGGGGTATGGTGGTGAGATCTGGGGGCACTTCTCCCCATTTTGTAGCCTGAGTCCCTGGTGATCTGGAAACTGACCTGCTCAGAGGAACCTAATTTCAGGGGCAAAACTGAGCCCAAGTCCAGGTGTCCTAACTTCTAACCCAGGCCCTTTTGTCCAGACCATGCAGCTCCCTTCTCTTTGGCCATCTAGTTCTCTGCAGGCTGTTAGAGAGGTGGAGGCATGAGTGAGCTTGTGTGTGAGAGAAGAAATCGATTGTGGTTTACAGAGATGCTGAAGCTGCAGGCCCAGCGCAGCTTCTGAGAGAGGCACTTGCTGGGCTTGGTGGGCTGGGACTGGGCCCCCGGCGTTTCTCAGGGCACGCCTGGCTCCAGCCAGGATCCCACTGTCTCCCAGAGTCATGGGGTAACGGGATCATCTCCAGGGTGACTGGGAAACTCTCCGGTCCTGCAGGCAGTGGCATATTGATCTGTTTCCTCCTCTGGCAGCCTCACTGGGTGGGGAGTGAATGAGAGGAGCCTTGGGACTTTGAGGCACTAACATGGGGGTGGCTGAGAGTAAGGGTAGCTTCAACTTCTCCAAGGACTTTTAACTCCCATGCAAGCTCAGGGCTGGCTCAGGGCTGCCCTTTCTAGGGCTGGAGGTGGCCCTAAAGAAGTGCAGCAGGCTCTCCCTGGCCTGAGATCACTGGACAACCTGCCAAGCAGTGAGTCCAAGGGGAGGGGTCTCAGTCCCCACTGAGACCCCACTTCAAGAGATCGCTACCGGTAATTCTTTTGGAGCCCCAAAGTCCCAGGTGGAGGAAGGGGTAGTATTTTTTTCCCCCTTTTCACTCAAAGGCATTTTTGCACATGACTCAAACAAGTCTAAACTTTGCTGAACTTCAAAGTTTGCCCATGGCACAGCCTCAAAGTGGAGGGGAAAATGTTAAAAAGCAAAAAAAAGTTTGTAAGCCAGTTAAACATTGTGTTGTTGCTCCTTAAAGGAATTGAATTAACTTGTTATGTTACTATTAGTGTCCCATTGTGAAACCAGGGTAGGGGAAAGGCTTCTTCTCTGGGTGATTGGCCTCTCGGCCCATCCCCAGGTTCGGCTCGCTCCCGCATGAGGTTGATCTGGGCATTGCACAACCCGCAGTAAGAGGAAGGAGTTCCTATGGCAACAGGTCTGGCTCCCAGGGTCATTTTCAGGCTTCTGGCAGGAGCCCTGGTCCAGACAGAAGGTGGCAGGGAGTGGTGTTCCTCTGCAAAATGGAGATAATGATAGACTTATTTCATAGTGTTGTTGTGAAGGATTAAGTGAGTTGGTACTATAAATTTAGCTATTCTTTACTACTACTCCTTTCACTGCCTTTGCCCCCTGGGTCAAGCCCTGCCCCCCTTACTTAACCCTCACAATATTTAGAGCCTGACACCTAGTCTAGCTGGCTCTATGTAATAAAGGTAGTTAATGGTTGACCTGCTTAACAGGTTCCCTTGTCTCCTCCATTCCCTTCCCCTGTCCATCCATCCTTCACACTCCATTCAGATTAATTTCTCTAATTCACATTATCTCAAAAAAAAAAATCTGTCTCAAAAAATTGTCAGTGAATTCCTCTTATTTACAAAAACTTCAGCCTGGCAGTCAGGGCGCATCTCCGGCCCCAGCACAAGCAGGGTAGTGGAATGGGGAGGAGCACAGGCCCCTATGAAAGGGGCTGTGAGTCCTTGCTTTGCAGCGTCCCAGTCACATGACTTGGAATGAGTAATCTCATCATTCCTGGTCTTTGTTCTCTCTACTGTAAAGCAGGGATAATGACCGAAGCTAACTCACTGGGAGCGTTGTGGAGATTACAAGAAATAACGTGCATAACGTACTGAGCACTGTGAGCTCTGGTATACACTAGGTGCTCAGTGTTTGCTGTATTCATGACTCGTAGCTCCCATAATTTCCTCACATCAACCTGGTCTGGTCACAATGCTTCCCTTAGGAAATTAGAGAACTTCCTTTAGGAACTTCCCTTAGAGACTGCTTCCCTTAGGTCTTTGCCGTATCTCACCCATTGGAACCCCTCACCTGCACCCCATTGAAATCTCCCCACCTTGGAAGACCTTCTTCAAACCCCACTTCCCTCAGCAGCACACATGGATACCCCAGCCTGTGAAGAGTGCTTATGCCTCTTGCAGTTGCCGTGGCACTGCTGACTCTCTCATGCATCCATACTGAGCCATGAGCGCTCTGGCTGCAGGCTCCCACTTGGAGCCACATTGTTTTGCCTTTGTTCACTAACGGGAGGGGGTCACTCATCTGACCCCCAGGAAGGTACCCACCTCTTCCCATGTACTAGGTGCTGGGCTCCCAGCCCTAAAGGAGCCCGACTCTAGCCGGGGAGACAGGTAGAAACTGAAAACAATGCAAAGTGATGTGTTCTTCCAGAGATACATAGAAAGCACTAGGAAGCAGAGAATCAAATGATTGCCCTCTCCCACCCCTCACAAACTGTGCTTAAAATCTTTTGGAAATGGACCATTGCTCTTAGGATAAACCCCAGTGCCATTACTGGGTCTGCAGTACCCTGTTTGATCTGAGCCCTGCTTGCCTCCTCCCCAGGCCCCTGCTACACGTATGTCACCCCCACACTCCCTGTGTGCACACACACTTGCCTTACATGCAGATACACACACCCTATGCACACACTCCAATGCATACACCCATATACACACTCATACACACCCCTCAGCACACTGACTGTCTCTTGGTTTCACAAAGGCACAAAAGCTCCTTCCTGCTCCAGAACCAGTGGATATACTGCTGCTTCTGCCAGGAATGCTCTTTCCCACCTTCCTTTAGTCCAGCCAACTCCACTCATTCCTTGAATCCCAGTTTAAATATTTCCTAGGGAAAGACTTCCCTCACTACAATCTGTTTCCTCTATCAACCAGTAGGTCAACATGTAGAAATATTTGTTGACCCAGTGTCTCCTCAGTATTTAACACAAATTTTAATTAATTCATTATTTGTGTAATTAGTTGTTTGTCCATCCTCACCAAGACGGTAATCTTCATGTAGGTAGGCCCATGTTTGGTTTGCTCACATCCAATCTCAAGCACCCTGGGCCTGAAACACAATAAGCCTTACTACATATTTGCTAAATGATTGAACAGAGGGGTTCGGCCAGGCCAGGGCAGGCAGGGAGGAAGGGGGGAAGGCCATTCTTGGAAGAGAGATTAGTCTGTGCAAAGATATGGAGAGGAGACAATATGGTGTGTTTGACTTGTAAGTAAATGTGGCTGGGGTGCAGGATTAGAGGCTAGAAGGCTTTGAGCTGTGGCCCAATGGAACTGGGCTTTGGATATCAATCATGAGCTTAGGTTTAACCCAGAGGCAATAGAAAGCGAAGTGATCTGGTTTGTGTTTTAGCAGGCTCACTCTGATGGCCTTGAGGAGGTCAGAACCGAAAGGGCAAGACTTTGAGAAAAGAGACCAGAGTCTGTGGGACAGGAGGAGAGAGTAAACTGAGTCAGTGACCAGGTGGCTGGGGAGGGATGGGTGTGAATGCCACCTTGGAAGCTGAATGACTGGGTCAGGGTTTAGAGCAGGAGTGAGACCTGGACTCTGGCTCTGCCCCAGACCCCTGGCTGCCCACCTCTTAGAGAGCAATGCTCCCTGAATTGAAATGAGTGTTCCCTGCACCTCAGCTGGGATGTGGAAGAAGGGAGATCTCATACACTTGGTCTTCCTAGAGCTGGCCCCGATGGGACAGGCTTGAGGTCCCAAGAGCCCTAGGACATCAGCCACCTGCGTGGGTACTGCCTGCATCTTCTCTCTTTCTATGTCCACCCCCTCCCAGTCGCCCAACACTGCCCCCCTCCCCATTTGGCCTCAAGGTCCGGTCAGGCCCCCAGGCAGCCCTGGAGCCTCAGAGTCTCTGGCCTTGACCCAGAGTTCTAGCCTGCTCCAGGCTCTCCTAAGGAGGACACTGTCCAGGGAAGCTTTGGGACCCTCTCCTGAGGAGGCAGAGGACTGGCTGAGATGATCTTTGACTCGGATTCCAGTTGGGATGGCTGTAAGGGGACACCTCAGGCAGAGCCAGGCAAACCGCAGGCTCAGGCTTTCTGGGAGCCAGAAGAGGGAGAGCCTCTGCTATGTAACCCTTTCAGCACCACGCCCAGGCAGGAGGCAGGACGCTGTCCTTTCTGACAGCCCTCGCCCTTTGACTTGGGAGAGGTGTGCTGCTAGAGAGGGGGGATTCCAGTGTCTGAATTCACTGTCTCTGGCCTTGGAAAAAAAAGAGCCAGCTGGTGCCGGCAGTCTGGGCTGTCAGTGTGTGTGGGAGGGGACGCTACTAGCCACCTGGGACACCCAGGTTTCTCTGACTGCAGCCTGCCCTGGCTGGGAGGCTCCTGGGCCACAGACTCCTGCAGCCAGGCACAAATGGTAGCTCCATAAAAGGTCTTCCCCCACATTGGTGGTGTCCTAGGCGGTTACAACTAGACCTTCAGGGATGGGGAGGCACAGGCAAACTGCCCGTCAGGTAGGGTGGGCGAGCGGGCCGGTGGGGTGCACTAAAGCAGTGGAGACAGACTGCAAAAAGCAGGAGCTCTTCCGACTCCGCGGGGCTGGCCAGCGGGCTTCATTTCGGTCCCTTCCTGGGCCCTGCTCTCGCTGTCTCCCCACCCCCATGCTGTCCTCAGCCTGGCCCTCGCTGGGGGATCTCTACTCCCCCTCCTCAATCCTGGCTCAGGCCCCCAGCCCAGCTCCAGCCCTCTCTCCTGGAGGAGGTCGTGGTGCTTCGTTTGGGCGCCGGTCCTGCCTCCCGCCGTGGGCCCCGGGAGGGGTCCTGGGCCAGACCCGGCCGCCCACAGCCCCCCGCAGCCGGGGCGGGTAAGGGCGTTGGGCGCGGGAGGGGAAGAGTTAAGGCTCGCCGCTCCCCTCCCCCGGAGGGTGTGACCGCCTATAAGAAAGGCGCCGCGCTCGGCACTGGGGCTGCAGGCGGCGGGGGCGCAGCGCGGCTGCGGAGAGCTTGAGAGCTCAGGCAGTCCCTGCCTCCGGCGCTTCGCACGCCTCGCATCGGTCCCACCGGCCGGGACCCCGGGGCAGAATGTCGGAGTCCAAGAGGAGGGGCCGAGGCCGAGACCCTAAGCACCGAGAGGGGAGGAAGCGGGAGCGCAAGCAGGAACTCCTACCCGGGGAGGAAGGTAGGGCACTACCTCGGCGCGCCCAGACACCCCGTTTCCCTGGGAGAAACCTGCCGCCCGCTTACCCGCCCCCAGCGCCGCGCGGGTGAGTCCGGGACTGGACGAGTGGCCACTGAGGTGACAGGCACCCTGCCCCCGTGCAAGCGGGTCTCTGCGGCTAGGCAGGCAAGGGACTGAGCACCGTAACCGGTCGGTGCCTGGGAGCGCCTGTCCGCCGGCCACCGCATCTTGATGGAGGGGGCGGGAAAGAGGCGCGACTTGCGCGGACCGGCCTGCAGGGGAGAAGCCCGCAGCTAGCAAAGTGGGGCTGGGAGCGATGGCCGAAAGGCCACGGACTGGCAGACGCTGAGGGGGCTGGCCCGGCTGCAGCGCTCAGGGAGCTGTCACTGCCTTCCCGTCCTCAAAGTGTGCTCAGGGCTAGCTCCCACCCATGTGCCACACCTCCAGGAGTTCTGCTCAGCCATTGGAGCAGGAGCAGCTGCGCCTGCCAGCTCTTGAGAAGGGATGCCCTGTCCAGCAGAGCCCCAGGGAATAAAGAGCCACTGCTTCTGTGACAGGCATTTCCTTTAGATTTGGATCAGGCATCAGGCAGTTGTCCCCCTTTGGCCTTCAGGAGGGTGACTGCCTTGGTTTCTGGAAGGTGAGAAGGTGCTCTCAGCAGAGCCTGTGAGGCGACGTTGATGGCCTCCCTGGGCAGCTGCAGGGTGAAGGAGGGGTTCCCATTCAGTGACTGGTCTTGGGCTTCTCAGGGCTGGGCTTAAGATGTGCACGTCCTCCCCTCCAGGACTAGGCTTGCATTATTGGGGCACTTGCTTCTTTTTTTGATTCTTCAGACCAGCATTTTATTAATGCCTATGTTGTACTAGTCAGCAGGCCAGGCATATTCAAATATTTCGTCTCCATTGACTCCTCATAATGAGCCTTGGGGTGGGCAGTCCTAGCCCCATTGTACAGAGGGAGCAACTGAGGCTTACTGAGTTTGAAGTCACAAAGTAAGTTCCAGAGAAAGGTCTTGGGCTTCAAATCAGCATTCCTGAACAATGATGCCCATTTTACTGGATCTCTGTCCCTCACTGGGGTTCCTGCCAGAGCTGCAACATAAAAATGTCATCAAAAGAGCACTGGATTGGGAGATGGGAAGCTTCAACTGTGGTTGAGAATTTGGCCAAATTACTTTCCTTTTCTGAATTTCTGTGTTATGAGGGAGACGGGACTAGGAGTTAAATACTGCCTTCAGCCCAGTAGAGAGAAGAAACTAAGAGAAGTTAAAGCCCAGTCTGTGTTCTCTTCTTGAACAAAGCCTCTTGGCCCATTTCTGCTGGACAGTTGTGTCTGGGAGTCCTCCGTAAGGTAATGGACATTGTGGATCTGCCCTGATGGTACTAATGTGAGGCAGCTTAAGCTAGGTTCATGTCATGTGGGATGAGCTCCCATCTGAGATCTGAAGGAATTCAGGGTGCCTATTGTCAGGATCAGAATTCATGTATTTGACTCACTGAGCCACCCTGCTTCTCCCCACCCTATCATGCACATCCTAGTGTGGGCACCTTGGAAGGCTGGCTACATAAGGGCAATGTCGGGGTTGCAGGAGCTGAGCTGGTAGCAAGCTACATGGGCTTCAGCAGGTGGGAATCAGTAGTGCCAGAAGCCAAGCAGCTGCAGAGTGTGGAGCATGCAAGCGTGGACCAAGCATTGGGGCAGAGGTGGCAGAGGGCTATCAACAGGAGCTGTCACAAGCCTCTCAATGATCTCTTCCAGCATCCTCTACTCTCGTGAGAAAGTCTTTCTTGATGTCTAACTGTAATCTCTCCTGCTATCTTTTCTTCTCTTGTTTCCTGCTTCCCGGTGGGTAGTTTTTAAGAAGGCTTCTTTCAAGAAATTGGCTGGTCAGCAGATACCAAACAGACCCAAGGCCTGAGCTAGAGGAATTTTGGAGACCTAGGACACTCTGAAACGGGGAGATCTTGGGGGAGGGTCATGCTCTGAAACAAGATATCAGAAGAAATCATGTTGGCAAGAAGCAACTGTCTTAAATCCTTGCTATGTCACTGGGGAGGGCGGGGGTCTAATTTCCAACTGCGGAGGATGAGTGCTTAAGTCAACAGTGGTGTTCAGAGCTGGCAGCCTCCCTCACAACTGCCCTCCAGGCTCATCTGAGACTGCAGGGTCCTCCTCTTTCATGTTTAGAGCACCCCCGCCAGGGAGAACAGACACTGGGCAGCTGGAGAGGGGTCTTAACCAGGGTGGGGCCACATTTGGTTGAAAGATTGGAAGGTAAAGATATGGAGAGTGTGAGCAAGTTATCCATTAAAATCTTCAGCTTAGACAGGGGAGGATATCTGGAGAGTGGGAGGGAAAAAGGAGGGAACATTAATTAATTGACTCCCCTGTCCCTGACCACACGTCCAGTAGCCCCCATCTGCTCCTTGGCAAATAGCAGAAGGGGTTCCCCTGTATTCAACAGACCCAGGTCAGCGTGGGGAAATGGACTTTTCCTCTGTCTCAACTCAGGAGCACGGGCGGGGCTGAACTGCAGGTATGAGCTCTGCTCCAGGACTCATTGAGAGATGGTGGGGCTGACGTCTGGTGTCCCTACCTGGGACTGGGCTCCCCTCACCTCCCATCTTCCCTGATCCCCAGGGACTGGGGTAGGAGTGGCTGGTTAGCCTTACCAGCCATGGCAGCAGTGTTTGTGGGGAGGGGTGGATAATAAATTCACTCTGGTCCCTGGGGTCCAGCCTCTGTGTGTCCCAGGAGCTGCTGTCTCTGAGCCTCAGGAGATGTGCTATGCTCTCAGCTTTCAAGTTCTCCAGGACAGAACCTCAGCCCTCAGGCCCTGTGTCCCTGAGAATCCCGAGACGGGGAGAGCTGTGGATTAGGATAAGAGAAGGGGGAAAGCTGGCCCCAAAGACACTGATAACCCCTGAAAGTGCTGTGTTGTTTTGAAGAGTGACTTTGGAATTTGATTCTAAGTCACTGGCCTTTTTCGTGTGCCCCCTGGAAGGCCAGTCAGGGTTTGATGGAAAGCGTCCCTCTGTTGGAGCTCCCGTGTGAACTGGACTCTGTGTCTGCCCACAGCAGGGCAGGGGGCAGGCTTTGGTCTTCAGAGGAGTATGAAGGTGGATTAGCATCACTAGCTGAGCACTCTGGACATGGATCATTTGAGTGGGCGCAAAGAAATCCTTGCAAGGTCATTCTCTTTCATCTTTTCTATCTCCTGCCTTTGGTGAAGATAGCACCCAGACTCCTAGGATAAACTCCTGTCTTTAGACTGTCCAGGGTCAGGTCAGAGGTGGTCATGTGCCTGCCTGAGTGCACGTGGCTAAGCCACATCTGGCAGTTGTTTCTGGCAGCTGCCACCTCTGGCCTTGGCCCCTGGCTGACCCCGCTGTGCCGGGCACCTGGAGCGGTCCTCCCGGCCCTCTGGGGCTCAGCCTGTGCCTCACGCTCTGCTCCGGCTCCCTGGCACCTCGAGGTTCATTAGGAACAAGAACAACAAGCAGAGAGTGACTTTGTACTGCCCAGCAGGCTTTCATCCTGAGAGCTCAAAGCAGTTCACACACCAAGACTCATCAGTCCTCAGCCCAGGTCCCAGGCACCCAGTGATGGGGGCGATGGGACGGAGAGCCCTAGCTTTTCCAGACGGGACAGCAGTGGGGCTGGGAGCAAACAGGGAGTCATCTATGGTGGGAAATCAGGTGGCCAGTAGGTCTGGGATAGAAGTAAAACTGGACTGAGGGCTTCAGGCTGCAAACAAAGGGGAGAGTCTCCCTTAAGAGACTATGAGCTGGGCCCTTCTTTCTCTCAGGCCCTCTGGTCTGTGTGCTCTGTGAGCTGCTGGAAAAGAAACAGCAACTTCTTGGGAATAGAAGCCCTTGGACTTGGATATTGATGAGGATCCCTAAGTGATCCCCACTTCTGCCCTTGGTGCTGGGTGCTTCAGGGCTGGCTGACCTTAGGGTGGTGTCAGAGTGAGGATATATGGAGGAAAAAGTGGTGGCCCAGCATGGGCAGGCCCTCGCCCTGGCCTTGAGGGTGGGGTCTCCAGTGGGGCTACCAGGCCTGGTCCTAGCCCCACTCAGTCTTCCGAGTCTGCTCTGCATTCAGGCCCACAAGGCTGGTCTGATGGATAGTTGGTATAGGGAAGAGATTTGTTTTGTTATTGTTGTTTGTTTTTTTTTAATGCTGGCAAAGCACTGCCAAAACTTGAGACCTGGGGCCCATCAGAACCATGGCCGTTATGTTTTCCCACTGTGTCTGAGCCTGCAGCACAGCATTTATAACTTTGCAGAGGCGAGTGAAGCATATGCTCTCCGTCTTCCTCCAGCCCAGGCCTGGCCCTGCCACCCATCCATTCACCAATACCTCTAGGTCCTGGCCACGCGGGAACTATACAAATGGCATGTGCTCTCATTCCTGTAGTGTGTTCAGTTCTGCAAACATTCACGGAGTTCCTCCCATGTGAGTAAACCAGAGCCCCTGCCCTCAAGAAGCTCAGACAGAGCTTTACACAAATGCCTGTGATTGGAACCAAGTGTAAAGCCAGAGATACATGCGGTGTACAATGAGGAAAGGGAGGGAGGGTGTAGGGAGGGCTTCACAGAGAAAGTGACGTTTGAGCTGAGCCTGGATGGTGAGCCGGAATTCACCAGGGTGAGAGAGGGCCTTCCAGGAGGTAGGAACATTTCATGCCCAACTTGCTTACAGCTGGATGGTGGGAGAGGAGCAGGGAGAAAGGAGGCAGCTGTCATTTACTGAGCACTTACTATGTGTCAGTCCTGATTCTATGAAGTTTAGGTACTATTTTATCATCCCCACTTTACAGATGAGAAAACTGAGGCAGAGAGAGAGTCCATGACTTGCCTGTGATCCAGCATGACTAAGTGGCAGCATGGGGTTATAGGCTCAGGTCTGCCCCCTGCCCTGCCTTGCCCTGCACAGTCCACCTGACTCCAGGCTCTTCCACAGTCTGGCCCCCCAAGAAGAACCAGTGAGGGGCATGGGTAGCTCTGTTTGTTGGTCCACTTGTTGGAGCAGGTCCTTCCTATCAAACAGCTGGTCAAATATTTACTTCCTGGGTTCTGGGGCGGGGTTGAAAGATGCAGAGATGAGCAGGTTGAGTCCCTGCCTTTACAGGGAGCTTGCAGTGTGACTGTGGCAGCAAAGTGTGAGCGGGAACAGGGGAGCACTGACCCAAGGGGCAGCGCAGGGCCCTGAGGTGGCACCAACAGTCAGGAGCTCTTGGGAAGCCTGAGGGTATTAATGTCGAGTAGTCCAGCCATAAACCAAGCTCAGGGTCCAGAGAGCCCAGTGGGATCTAGCATCAGTCTGGGCAGTTTTCAGGTCCTTTTTTTTTTTTTTCTTTTGGCACCCCCTGTGCAAAAGATGAATGTCTTAGTTGGTGGGGACCTGGTGGAAAGCATAAACTTAGAACTTGCTAATAATGCAAGTTCATGGGCCCCACCCCCTGACCTTCTAAATCAAAACAGTGGGGATGGGGGCCAGCATGTGTGTTTCAGCAAGCCCTCTGGTTGACTGTGATGCATGCTGAAGCATGAGAACTGCTGGTTAAGCTGTGGCCCAGCCTCCCAGGCCAGAGCCAGCCCCACAGCGCCTGTGCCAGGCATCATGCTGGGGGGCTGCCAGGGGAATGGGGAATGGGGTCGCCACCTTGTGGGCTGAGAAGGGAGCAACAGGGACTTCCCTGGTGGTCCAGTGGCTAAGACTCTGCACTCCCAAGGCAGGGGCCCGGGGTTTGATCCCTGGTTGCGGAACTAGAGTCCACATGCCACAGCTAAGACCTGGCATAGCCAAAGCAATAAATAATTTTAAAGAAGGGGGCAACAGAGGGTATTTGGGAAATACAGTGCAATCCCAAAGATACACTGCTAAATGGTGTGTAAGAGAGAGAGACCCACAGAGTCAAACAGGTTTTCTGAGTGTCAGGCTTGTGAGTTCAGACTTCTCTGAAACCGCATGGAGTGAAGAGTTCTGAGCAGGAGACCGACCTAGTCTCCCAGAGCTGCTCTTGAGGCATGTCAGCCACCACCAGTTTGTAGAAGGAGTGGCAAGGAGAGGGGACACCCAGGGCTCTTTCCACTTCCCAGCCGATCAGTCGGGACATGGGCTTGGTGATGGTGGGTGGAGGGCATGCAGGCTTTGCCTCTGGACAGCTCACCAGCTGGCAGCAGTCTAGAAGGATTCTGGCTGGAGTTTGGGCCTTGCCAGAGGTCTGTGACTTCTGGCGCAGCTGGGCAAGGCTGGATCTGGGCTCGTGGGCTAGTCCCTTCCCTGTGCAAATGGGGAAACTGAGGCCCAGAGAAGTTCACAAACCAATGAGGTAAAGAGTTTGGCAGCTACAAGGCCAGAGAACTTCTTTGTTGGCTCAGACAGTAAAGAATCTGCCTGCAATTCAGGAGACTTGGGTTCCATCTCTGGGATGGGAAGATTCCCTGGAGGAGGACATGGCAATCCACTCCAGTATTCTTGCCTGGAGAATTCCATGGACAGAGGATTGTGGCAGGCTACAGTCCATGGGATCACAAGTTGGACACGACTGAGCAACTGAGCACAGACACAGACAGGCCAGAGAAAGAACAACAGCTCCTAAGACTTGGCCCCTTCTCTTGCCCACCATGCCCCATGTCTCAGTTCCCCGAGGGCCACGTGGTCTCCTGCCCTGGCCAGCCTTTGAACTGTTTGCCTGGAACACTGTCTCCCTCCTCTCGGTCGCCCTTCAGGCCCAGCACAGGCTTTGTTTCCTCTGCAGAGCCCTTCCTGGCCCTCAGGGTGAAGAGGGAGGTGTATGTCTGTGTCCCCATGGCCCCCAGTGGGCCCCCCCCATCACAGTGCCCCCACTCAGCTAGAATCTCCACCAGGGAGACTGTTACATGACCCTCAGCTCCCGAAGTGAGTACCTGGTACATGGTTGAGTGAACCCGTGAAGGAGGCTGTTAACAAGCTCTTTCACCCCTGTAGATGCACACGTCTGGCACCTTCTCAATTTGAGGAGGAACAGTCTCATGGGAAGAGGCTGCCCTGACTGAGCCCCCTGCCCATGGCCACGAGCCCCTCAGCGCTCAAGCAGCCTGGCGGGCTGAGTGCATAGTCTTTCAGGGAGGCCCCGATTGCACCATCTGCTCTGTGGTCCTAGGGCAGATCCCTGTTTTGGCCAAGGAGGAAGGCAAGGACCGAGTTGTGGAGGAGCATCAGGTGGGAAAGGGCTCTGGGATTAGCCATCGAAGGACTCCACCCTCCCGAGTACTGGCGGCAGTCTTGATCTGGACCACTGTGAGGCCTCATCTGTCACAGCCCAGCCTTACATCATTAATTCATCTGTTGAGCCAGTGATGAGTGAGCGAGTACCTGCTTGGTGCCAGACACCAGGAATCTAGCTATGTTCCCACATGTCCCCTCCCCAAGGGCCCCATAGTCTAGAAAGATAAGAACCCAGCTCCCTCCAAGGTAGAAAGCCACCCTGTAGGGCAGAGAATCTGTGCGAGGCGGAGGCTGTGCCTGGCTGGGTTGATTAGAGAAGGCGGTGGCATCTGAGGTGATCTCAAGGGATTTAGATTAAGAACTGCCAGTTGAGCTGTCTCTCTTTTCCAGGCACTGTGCTAAGTTCTTGACATTCATTATCCCCATTCAATTCACACCACAATCTTAAGAGGTGGGTGAGATTATCTCTGTTTTACAGACAAGGAACTAAAGTCTTAGAGACGTTAAGTAACTTGTCTAGTTATACAGGACACTGGGCAGACCAGAATGTAAGCCGAGACCAGTCTGACCCCCAGCCTCTGACACTCTCAGCTGTGCTTCTGTGGGGAAGGCCATGGTAGGAGGGCATGCACAGGGGGCATGGGGGCAGGCAGAATCCAGAGCAAGTTCTTTTGGGGATCAGCCTGGAATATACAATTCCTACAGGTATGGGTTGGGGGAAGCACAGAGGTGTATGGGAAGGGGTCCATTCACTGACCGAGCAAGCTCCCTCTGAAGGCCCTGGCTTCCAGCCAAGGCAGACCAGCAGCCTCCCTTCTACAGACATCAAGGAGCCAAAGAAGGTTTCTTGAGTGTTGGAGAGGCACGCAGAGGTGAATATTCCCCATGTCCACTGCTAGTGGAGTGGTGCGGGGGGATGAGGAGCAGTGTAACCTGAACCCCAGACAATGGAGAGTTATGAGTGTGAGGCTTGGTGGAAGGTGATTGATCTCCACCATTGGGGAAGGTCAAGAGAAACACAGAGTTGTCACAGATGACAAGGTGATTGAAAGAGGGAACCGAGGATAAAGAACCATCTCTGGAGAAAAAAAAAATGGAGAAACTGGTTTTCCACATGCTGTGCGTGAGCTAGTGATGAAGATCCAGGCAGCATGTGTTTTAGGGTAAGTTCTTTCCAGCCCTGCTCTGTCTCACTAATCTGGACCACAAGGACTGCATCTCAGCTCTCCCAGACTCCAGAGGCCAAGACTCTCCAAGGATAACTTGCAGGGAGGGTGGCCAGGCCTTTGGCATCGTGGACCCCCTACACCCACTGAGGCATCTGCATTTGGTGCACACTTAGGCTTTACCTGTATAAGGCTAACTAAGACCTTTCCCCTAAAACCCAACATTTCTCTGATTTCCTGTATTTTTATTTTATCTTAAGAATCCACATGAACTTGACATTGTACTCCATCATAGGTCTGTTTGTTTCAATACAAAGATGCTGCTTTTCCTTACTAATGAGCTTGGCAAACCCTTCAGAAAGAAGCCCTGAGGTCATCGTGCGGCTTTGCATTGCAACCCAGTTTGAGAAGCCAGTCTTGTCTGGTGTATAAAGTAACTCCCTTTTCTCCACCCGCACTTCATTTTCCCCTGACTTGGAGCCTCAGGAACAACTTTCTGCAGCCAGGCTGATGAGGTGGGAAGTGCAGACCTGTCCCAGAGGGGAACAGGGCTCTGGGATCCCTTCCTCAACTCTCTCTCTCTCTCTGGCTTCCTCAAGCAAGGGATGGCCTTGTCCCTTAGCAGCAGGCCTTCTCCACAGTGTTCCCTGAGGCCAGGGCCCATCCTTTTCCAGTGAGGAGATTAAACAGAGTTGGGCAATTGATAAAGTCCTCCCCACACTGTCATCTCTGCTTTGTCCCTCCCTCTGCCACCAGAAGCCAGAGAGATGATAGTCTCTTCCATCCCTCCATAGAGAGCATTCGGAGAAGGCAACAACACCCCACTCTAGTACTCTTGCCTGGTAAATCTCATGGACGGAGGAGCCTGGTAGGCTGCAGTTCATGGGTCGCAAAGAGTCTGATAGAACTGAACGACTTCACTTTCACTTTTCACTTTCGTGCCCTGGAGAAGGAAATGACAACCCACTCCAGTGTTCTTGCCTGGAGAATCCCAGGGACGGGGGAGCCTGGTGGGCTGCTGTCTATGGAGTCACACAGAGTCGGACACGACTGATGTGACTTAGCAGCAGCAGCATAGTGTTCTCTTACCCCAGCCTCTAAAACAGGCAGAGTATGGTTTATAGATGAGTTAACTGAGACCCAGAAAGGCTAAACAACTTATTTACAGGCAGACAGCTAGAAAATTGGGAGATGTGTGGTGTCTTGGGTTGACACTCTCTCCTCTGTTAGCACAGCCTCCTCTTGCCAACTCTAGGTGTCTGGCCTGTGCCCCAAGCACTGGTAAGAACCAGGGACTCTGTGCATCCACGCTGATGCAACCCCAGGAAATGGCACCTCTGCTCTGTGAACGTGTGCAGTCTCCCCAGACATAGGCGACATCCCCCGCAGCCCTCCATCTCTGCTGCTCGTGTCCCCATGTCTCAGCCCTGGGCCTAGGTGAGGAACTGCAGGGTATACCAGCCTGACTCCCAGGGCTAGGCATCCCTGTCTTGGGAGGGTCCTCAGGAGGTGGTGTTCCTGTGAGGCCGCCAGGCTTCTGGCAGAGGGGGCTGGGGGACAGGATGGACACAGTGTCAGCCCTGGCGGTTGGGCCGGGCCTGTTCTCACCCTGCCGTCACACTGTCAGGTTGGGCATCAGTGGGTGGGTACTTCTGTGTGGGCAGGAAGGAGCCATCCCATGTTTAAGGCAGGAACCATCCTGTTGGTCTTGGAGCTGCCAAGCCTCATGTCCTCCCCTTCTTACCCTCACTCATGGACCAGCATCTGCCTCCCCACTCTAGCTCCATCCCCAGCCAGCCCTGGCCCCTCTTCTTTGCCTTATAGCTGAGGTGCCAGGCCCCTGGCCTGCCAAGCTAACAGCCCATTGGGTCTGGTCTGGCTTTCACAGGCGTACCCAGGGAGGCTCTGCCCCCTTCCAGCTTCAATGGTGCCCGACATCAGCAGCCACGTTACCTTGCTCAGCACCGTGTCCCTGGTGCCTGGTACATCACAGGGACTGAGGTGGACATTTGTTGAATGGTGTGAGAAGAGGGCAAGCCAAGCCCAGGCACCAGGCTGGGCATGGTTGGCTGAGGAAAGATGGCTCAGGGAAAGCCAAGAGGCCCAGCAAGTCGCATTCCCCTTGTGAAGCCTGGCCTGTGGATACCAAATGGCTCTGCCACCAGCCCCGGGGAGACATACCTGACGGCCTATTTCAGGGCAGGCCCTCTGTGCTCCCTTAAGCCAGCTGTGTTTTTAGTTGTTGTTGTTTCTTCTTTCTTCCTCATTTGAACTTGGAGTCTGTAATTAACCTCCCATAGGTCACAGTCACTCTTTGGGTGGGAGAGGGGTGGGGGGGCTGGCCCACAGTCCGCCAGCAGCAGGCCAGTGGGAGACTTTGATGCCAGGCAGGCTGGTCGCATTGTCTCTAGGTGTTGCCCCGCAAAGGGGACTGCTCAGCCTTAGTCATGAGGTGAGGATCATTAACCCTTTTAAGAGCCCGCTGCCCCTGCCCCCTGGTTGTCGGGAGGAAGGCCAGGCCAGGTCCTCCTGGCTGGGCTGCCTGGCCCTATCCCGGGCGTCTGTCTTGCTCTCAGATCTCTGCAGGCTCCGCACCCACCGCCCACTGCCGAGAGGAATGAGGTCAAGCTGCTGGCAGCAGCGGTACCTCCTGGCCTCGGGGCTGGGATGTGGGAAAGGAGCACCCCTGGTAGTCCTTACTGGTGTTGTTATCTTCAGTGAGGTTCTTTCTGGGGACTCCCTGTCACACAGATGTGGGCCAGATGCCCTGGCTTGGCATCAGGTGGTGAGAAAGCAGAAGCCCCCAAATAACCATGACCCAACTGTGGCAGCTGAGCTGTGCCTGAAGGTTTTACAGGATCCCTCCTCAAGGGAGGTCTTTTTGTGGAGACCTGGGTCATCCTTGGGGTATGACCAGCATTGGCAGGCTGGTAAAGAACCAGCCTGCCAATGCAGGAGACATGAGTTAGATCCCTGGGTCGGGAAGATCCCCTGGAGGAGGGCATGGCAACCCACTCCAAAATTCTTGCCTGGAGAATCCCATGGACAGAGGACTGGCAGGCTACAGTCCATAGTGTCGCAAAGAGTCAGACACAACTGAAGCGGCTTATCATGTACCCATGGGTCATTCTTGAGAGACTTTCTTCTTGTTAGAAAACTGCCAGAGGAGCTCTCCCCATACCCCGACACCCTGAGAGCCCTAGTCCTGCTGTTTGGTTGTTGTTCAGTTGCTAAGTTATATCTGACTCTTTCCAGCCCATTGACTGTAGCCTGCCAGGGTCCTCTGTCCATGGGATTCTCCAGGCAAAAATACTGGAGTGGGTTGCCATGCCCTTGTGCAGGGGATCTTCTTGACTCAGGGATCGAACCAGTGTCTCCTGTATTGACAGGCAGATTCTTTACCACTGAGCCACCTGGGAAGCCCAAGTCCTGCTGTTCAGGTGGTCCGTAAGTGGCAGGACTATGAAGTGAACAAAGTAACCCCTCAAGGAGGATGGGAGCTCAGGGCTTGGTCTGTGGAGGAGACATTAGGGGCATGAAGGGCAGGCTGACCAACACCCAAGGATCATCAGCATGCTGCCTGCCCCTCCCCTGTGAGGAAGGCACAGCCCCAGGGAAGCAGGGTGTTGGGAATCTCCACTCCCTTCTTTCAAGCACAGATTTTCCTCTTCTTCCGCCTAATGCCTCTCATCTGTCCATTTTCCTGCGTGCTGGGCCTTTGAGGATCCCCTCTCTTTGTGGGGAAATACTCACAAACTCTCAGGACTCTGACACCCCCTCCCTTTGGCCGCAAAGCTGAATTTATAGAGAAGTTTATGGCAGTATTGTTAATATCAGCAGAACATTGGAGACAAACAGATTCATCTGAACAATGAAATATTATGCAACCTTAAAAATAATTTAGATCTATATTTCTAGATTTGGGGAGATGCCTTTATAATATGCTAACCAAGAAAACAAGGATATAAAATGTTTTCAAGAGAAAAATCTTGCAGGAGTTATTTGAAAATGTTGTCAGTGGTTTTCTCTCTGATGGTAACTGAATGGATCGAAATGTGCTTTTCTTTTTCCTTGTATTGTGTAATTTTTCTACAACAAAAATGTATCTCTTATGTAACAAAACAGTACCAGAAAGGGACAAGCTAAGCTCCTTGGTGGGTGGGAGCGGATACTCCACAAGAGGCTGGGTCATTTCTGTCTGGCACACAGCACTCCATGAACACAGTTGGGTTGCCTCAGCTTTTGTCCTGAGAGATCCAATCCACCCCAGGAAGTCTGTTTCTTTGCTTGGTTCAGCTCTGACCCCAAGACACTCTAGGGACACAGAGCCGTGGTCCCCATATGGCAAACTAGCATTGCCCTTTGGGCCCTAGGCCATAAAAGACATCCAAACAATACCAGACCCCACTCAGAGAGGGTGCCCAGGCCAAGGCTGGAGCTGGCCCCCTCATGTCTGATGCCCCGTAAGCTCCATCTTCAGCCCTTCAAAGATCTGCTGTGTCCACAGTCTCTTAGCCTTGTCCCAGGTGTCCCCAGCATCTGGTACTGAATCCATGGGATGCAGTGGGAGAAGCAATGGCAGCTCAGGATTAGAACAAGCTTAAAATGCAGAAAGGAAAGGAAGACCATGTCATTCCCCAGCCTGTAAGTTCTGATACTTTCCATCACATCTACAAAGCTCCAGGGCCATATTGGCCAGGTTGTCCACACTCCTCGTGGCAGAAAGCCTGACAGGGCTCCAGGCCCAGGAGTGAGGGTGCAGGGGTTCCCTGGGCATTGTTCCCAGTACCACCTGCAGAGTGTGCTCCCTGAGCTGCCGCCCGGCTCTCCAAGGGTCTTGCCTGAAGCAAAAAAGTACAGCCTGTTCTTATGGTCCTCTTCCTTTCAAAACACCCATCCTTGACTTTCAAAGAGCCATGAACTAAAATGTCTGAGAACCAGGACTGGACTCTGCTAGAGCAGGATACATAGTTTTCAGAGGATGCTTGTGGGGAATCGTTAAGAGACATAAAAGAAGATTCTTCATAAAGAACACAGCATGATTCAAATGTGTGGTTGTTTTTATTTTGTCATCCTTTAGAACAGTGCTAATAGGAATATAATACGATCTACATAGGTAATTTAAAAATTTCTAGTAGGCACATAGGAAGTCGGAGGTGGGGAGGCAAAACAAACTCAGACTTGACATCCTCACTCACACAGCTTCATGTCAGTCACGGGGCCTTCTCTCAAGGCTCCCCTGTCTTCCATAATCTTTTAGCCACCTAGGCCTCTATTATCCCTTAAATTCACTAAGCTCATTCCCCGCTCAAGGCCTTTATCTGGGAGCTCCTTCTGGCCTCATGTTTCCTGAGATTGTTTGCTATTATATATTCTCCTCCCTCTAATGTAGGCTCCCTAAGAGCAGGACGTTTATCTGCCTTGTTCACTACTATACACTCAGGACCCAGGACAGTGCCTGGCATATAATAGGGTAAATGAATGAATGAATGAATGAATGGGGAACAAGCGAACCAGATGGGGTTGCTCTAAAGTAAGAAGACTGTCAAGAAGTAGCTGAATGACAGAAGAGTTTCACCAGATGGGGTGGCTTCTTACGATCTGGGTTTCCCACGGTGGCAGGGAACAACCTTGAAGCCCCCTGATCCCGGGTCCTCTGAGTTGCGGTCATGCCTGCTGTCTCTGGATCAGTCTCTGTGCCGCCATCACTGCGACTGGGAAGCAGTAGGCACGGGCTCAGGGCTCAGTACTGCACCAGGACTCCTGTCAGGAAGCACAGCCTCTTCCCACCAGATAACCCCCCATCCCCACCCTGGCTCACTCGGAGGAAGGGGGCCTGGGTCGGGAGGGTAGGGTCAGGGGCTTCCCTCATCTCAGAACTGCAGGGAATATCAACACTCTCCAAGCAAGGAAAGGAGGCACCTTAGAACCTGAGAAGAGCTCTCTGTGTCCTCAGTTCGTGAGGAGGGGGTGGAGCCTAGTTGTAGGTGACCAGGTCACCAGGTGACCAAGAGGTTAGACCACTAGGTGCCAACCCAGCCTTGGAGTCAAGCCACCTCTAAAGATGTGTTCATCTTGCAGCCAGACACTGAGCTCCACATTTATGTGCTTTTGCTTACAGTATGTTACATATTTATTATGTGCTTTTAAAACCTGCATACCTGGACCCCCTCTCACAGGTCCTGCTTCAGAATGTCCAAGAAGACATCCCAGGCACCAACATACTAGCTTCCTAGTTGATTCTTGATAGCTCAGTTAGTAAAGAATCCGCCTGCAATGCAGGAAATCCCGGTTCGATTCCTGGGTCGGGAAGATCTGCTGGAGAAGGGATGGGCTACCCACATCAGTATTCTTGGGCTTCCCTTATAGCTCAGCTGGTAAAGAATCCGCCTGCAATGCGGGAGATCTGGGTTCGATCCCTGGGTTGGGAAGATCCCCTGGAGAAGGGAAAGGGTACCCACTCCAGTGTTCTGGCCTGGAGAATTCCATGGACCATACAGTCCATGGGGTCGCAAAGAGTCGAACACGACTGAGCGACTTTCACTACTACTACTACCATTTGGTTCTCATTAGCATCTAGGGTTGACAATTATTGATAAAGAGTGACTGGGGTCCCCAGAACAAGCAGTAGGAGGATGGTGGGGTGTAGGCAAGGGGGAAGGGTGCTGAGGCAGGGCTTCAGTCACATTAGAATAACGAAGTTCCAGAAAGTCCCACAGATTGAAACACATAAAACCTCACAAAAAAAAACCCCACACAAAACCTCAAAAAAAACCAAACAAACAATAAACTAGTATTTTAAAATGTAAGGAGCAGATAACGAGAGGAAAATATTGTAGCAAAAGGTGAACAACCTTAATATTTATAAAGAACTCTTACAGATTAGTAAGAAGATGAGCACCTGATAGAAAAACAGAGTACAGACAAGAACAGGCAATTCAAAGAGAAGAAATACAATGAGCCAGTACATTTAGGAAAAGCAGTCAGCTTCACCAGGGGGAATCAAAAAAATGCAAATCAAACAACAAAGAGGCATCATCTTTTGCCTAGCTAATTGGCAGAGATTAAATACATGATAATACCTAGTGTTGGTGAGGGTGTGGAAAAAACAGGCACCATCATTCACTGGTGGGAGGGCAGACTGGTGCAGCCTTTCCAGAACACAATTTGGCAACATGTAAAACTGAGGAAGATCCCACCCCTTTCTGACGCAGCAATTCCACTTTTAGGAAGATTGCCTTAGGAAATAATGGTGGATAATAATAACAATAATAGCCAACCTTTCTTAAATGCTCTGTGCAGGCCAGGCTTTACATACCTTATCTCATATAATCCTCCCAGTCATCATCCCATGAGGTAGGAGCTGTTTTTATCACTTCTGAGGAAACTGAGGCCCAAAAGGATTAAGACAATGGCCTGAGGACTTCTAGTAGCTCAGATGGCAAAGAACTCGCCTGCTAATGCAAGAGATGCAGGTTCCATCCCTCAGTCCAGAAGATCCCCTGGAGAAGGAAATGGCAACCCACTCCAGTATTCTTGCCTGGGAAATCCCATGGACAAAGGAGCCTGGCAGGCTATAGTCCATGGGGTCACAAAAGAGTCGGACCCGACTTAGCAACTAAACAACAACAACAGAGTATATAGAACTAACAAGTTGCAACGCCTGGATTTGACTCCAGGCAGTGTGAGTCAGGAGCCTCACTGCCCGTACAGCAGAATACACTGGATATGTATCAATACAAAGGATGATGTGCACTGAATATATACACTGGATAGAGCTGCAAGAATATTCCTCTGGGCTTGTTTGTGATGAGGTGTAGTGAGGCAGGGGAGACTGTATGTTAAATTCCCCCACAATAGGAACTGGTTACATTATGGTATACCCATATAGGAATATTATGTAACCTTGAAAATGGTGCTACAGAAAAAACTGTGTGTGAATCCTAGGGGGTTTTGTTTGTGCTTGAAAGATCTCTGAAAGGACATAAAAGGAGCTGATAGAATTGATTGCCTCCTAGAAAGGCAACTGTGTGGCCATGGTCAGAAATCAGGAGACTTGTGTAAGTCATATACCATTTTTCACTTGTTGAATTTTAAATCATGTGAATGTAATATTTATTAAAATATTTAAATACCTATAAATACACACACACACAAGTTAGGTTCTAGAACTTATTCCACATAACTTTACTTCCTTGAAATGCTATTAAGGGTTCCCCCAAAAGCTCCAGGACTCTTACTTGGGGAATCATATTGAAGCTGATGAAGAGACTTCTTTAATGCGTACTTGCAGGTTTCCCAAACTGAGTTGCTCATGGAACCATTTTCTTAGTTAATGTCTCTTATCCTCTCTCTGGAGATGACTGCCTTATAATTTGGGAATTATTTGTTATTATTTGGGAATTATTTGTTATTAATAATTAATGCCAAGGTGAAAGGCTTACAGTGTTTCATTAAATGAAAGAAACATGTTACTGGCACTGGTCCCACTTTGTTTAAAAATAGATGTGTAGGTGTGGTATATGTGTGTTTTGCTTATGAGTTCTAGGATAATGGATGATTTTAGTTTCTTCTTTTATCCATTTGTATTTTTTAATTTTCAAAAATGAACAAAACCATTTCACAAGCACCATTTTTTGAGTCTATGTACTGTATTTTTTAAGGCTTTGGGATCCCTTTCTTTCCATGCACCTCATTCTCTGTATGTGTGGCGTGCTCAGTAGCTTCAGTCATGTCCGACTTTTTGCAACCCCAGGGACTGTAGTCTGGCAGACTCATCTGTCCATGAGATTCTCCAAGCAAAAATACTGCAGTGGGTTGCCATGCCCTCCTTCAGGGAATCTTCCCAACCCAGGGATCGAAACCACGTCTCCTGTGTCTCCTGCATTGCAGGCAGGTTCTTCACTTGCTGAGCCACCAGGAAAGCCCCCACTCTCATCTACTCCCTACTGAAAGCAGCAGCCCAGGGTTAGGTTCACTGAGAGGCCCCCATCTATAGCCAGGCCCTCTCATCTGTCTTTATCCAGGGCCAGCTCAAGCTCTGGCCTGAGGTGGTAGGGGATGGACCAATGGCCAAATGGGGTCTGCTGTCACTAGACAGCTCTCTGGCCCCAGCAGACCCTACCTTCAACCAGGTTCCTCAAATAGAGATAATGAGGCTACAGAATCAGACACCAGCCGGGTGCAACCCTGATACATTGCACATCCAGGCACCTGGGCTTTGGTCCCAGCTCTGGGCTGCCTGGCTATGTGACCTTGGCTAAGTTTCTTAACCTGAATGTCATCATCACCCTTTGAGTCAGCATGCCGCTTGCCTTACAGAGCTCAGTGACCAAATGAGGGCACACACAAAGGCATTGGTGTCCTGTCAAGGGCTGTCCCAGTGGAATTATTACACACTCAGCAGGGAACATGGGCTTGCCATCACCTTCCTAAGAACAGAGTACTTTTTTCTTTTCTTTTTTTAATAGGTTGGTAGAGGGAGGGGAGCAAGGAGATGAAACATGGGAGACTGGGGCATGTGGAAATAGAATGGTGTTCAAGACAAAGAGGAGAAACCTTTTAGCTTGACATTTGCAGCCCTGCAGCTCTGGTTGGGCCCATGTCCCCCGGCCCCACCCCACACACAGCCATGCCACCTCACACATGCAGGTCAGCTCACATCACCGACCATTGCGATTCTGATAAACCACAGCTTAGACCACCTCCCTCCCTTCCAGCTCCCCCATCCTTTGATTTTGAGCTGAGTTAGCTGTTCCCCAGCCTCCACTGGGGTCACACCTCTGGGCTTCAGCACCCCAAAGCCTCCATGACTGCTATGATGCTAGGTTCCAGCTCCTCTGCCAGACTGGATTTCCTGAGGGCAGGAGCTGTATCTGTCATTCTGGTCCACCTGTCTCCTCTAGGTCCACCATGGGCCTGCGGGTCTGGGACGAGAATTAGATCATAAGCACTGAAGTCCAGGAGACCTGGGTTTGAATTCCAGCTTCATCCCCTTGGGGAAGTGACTTCACTCTGAGCCTCAGTTTTCCCCATCTGTAAGTGGATTTCATCCTTGCAGTGAACTCACAGGGTTATTTTCATCAGTTAATGTGTATAAAGCTCTGAAGACCATTCCAGGCATGAAGGAAAACTCTCCATCGGTGGTACTCACACTGACAGCATCACAGACCCTTGGTGAAGGCTTGTTGATTTGCACTAGGAAACGGCACCAGGAAGGGTGGTTCCCCAGGATCAAACCCCACCTCCCCTAGAACAGTGGCCCTATCCCCACTGTGCATGCTTGGTGCTGTCTCAGCACCTCCACACTCACCTCCTGCCTTGTACCCCCACAGCCACTCGGCCCAAGCTGAAGAAGATGAAGAGCCAGACGGGACAGGTGGGTGAGAAGCAATCGCTGAAGTGCGAGGCAGCAGCGGGTAACCCTCTGCCCTCCTACCGCTGGTTCAAGGACGGCAAGGAGCTCAACCGCAGTCGGGACATCCGCATCAAGTATGGCAATGGCAGGTGAGCAACATCCCTCCCTCCGTCTGCCAGCCGCCCTGCCTCCTTCCTGCACGGAACCAGTTCCCATCTCCCTTTTTTGTGGCTCCCAGTTTCTCCTTCCAGCTCTGGCATGCTGCCCCAGTGTCTTGCAGGTGGTAGCCCCTTAATTAACATCACTGGATGGATGAAGGCCATTTGAATGTCAAAGTCAGCTTTAACTGTGAAGTCCCATCTTGTCCATAAAACTTTTCAAAGGACTCACAGGGTCTGAAGCCCACCACTGGGCAGTCTTTGGTAAAGGACTCTGATCTATAATGTGTCTAGGAGGTCATGGGTGATGATGCACCAGTTCCTCAGCTCAGCAAGCTGTCACTGGGCAGGGAGCCAGGTGAGGGGAGGGGCCCATGGCTTTGACTGGTGTCAGAGGAATCTCAGACAGCTCGCCTGTGACTTGGAGATTGTCTTAAGTCTTTGAGTCAAGGCTCCAGGGAAGAGAATCAGAAGGTCTAGGGTCTCTGGGCTGTGGAAGGTGGTCTCTTTTCCATCTTGGTCAGACAGGGGGCTGCAGGCAAGAGAAGCCAAGGATCCAAGGGCAGTCCCTCACCTCTCTCCTGCCTCTCACGGCCCCTGAGGGGCTGTCAGAAGGCAGAACAAGCTTGACCTCCACTCTGCAGATTCAGAGGGTACAGTAGGCTTCCCTCTCTGGCTGAGGGGCACCAGGCACCTTTCCTGCTCCTCCCCAGGGGCTGTCATTCCCTCCTCACCCCCCAAAATGCAAATGATTTTAGAGGACCCTCCAACCTGCCCCACAGCCAAAAGCAATGGGAAAATGTCTGGGCTCAGGCTGCTCCTGGTTTGCTGGGAGGCCCTGGATGTATACATCCTGCCCTCTGGCCTTAGTGTCTGAACCTGTGAAGGGAAGGGGTCAGGGTCTGGGCAATGCTTGCAGTTTTCTGACCTTCTTTCCATGAGCAGGGAGCAAAGACAGGACCTGTCATCCTGGAAAGTGGTCCAGGCAGAAAATAGAAAGTGATTTAAGAAGGTTTTGGTTCAGATCAAAGGTTTACAGCTAAAAAAACACACTGCTTTCTGAGGGAAATTGGGAGGAGGGTTTCTGGGATGTCACCAGTCAATGGAGTTAGCAAGAAATTCAGATTGCCCATCAAGTCACCTTCTGAGACCCCCTCACCCCTTCCCGCTGTCCCGCCATGCCTGGCTCCAAGCTGGAGAGAAGAGTAGACTGGCTTCCCAGGCTGTTGGGGCCTGTCTCCCTCCTGTTCTGTTTTTCTGGAAGGTGGCCTCCCCTCACTGCCCTGAGACAGCAGAAGTCAGGAGTGGGGGTGCTCCTTGCTGCCCACATTATGCTCAAACAGTCCACAACGTGGCCAGTCTTCACCCCCGTTCCTGATCCACATGTAACCCTCACACTCACCCACACCCTCCTGCACACGCACCCTCAGAGCCCTTGGGCCACCAACAAACTCCTCTCTTTGGTGAATTCTCCCTCTCTCTCCCAACAAACCACTAACACCACCTCTCCTCCAAAAGCTCTCTCTTTGTGTTGCCGTCTCCTGTTCCTCCTCCCCCGACTCTTGCCCATCTTGCTCCTGCCCTTCACCACCACGTGGAGGAAGTTTCTTGCCCACTGACTCCTCACTGGCTCATCCTCCATACCTCTGCTCTACAGGAACCTGCCCTGTAAACACAACCCCAATACTCTCTGTGGCTGCAGCTCTTGACAGATCCGGTGACCTCAGGCCCCTCCCAGGGCCCTCTGGCTGCCAGGCCCCTCAGCAGCTGTTGGCACGTGTGCCACTTGCTTCCCTGCCCCTGTGTGCCGCCTCCTCATCCTCTTGTGCCTCTGAGCCCCTTCTCTCAGGCATCATGAATGCTGGAACTTTTCTGTGTCTGGGGCTTCGCTCTTCACCCAGAGCTCTCCACCCATGGGTGAATTCACCCTCTCATATCTGATGACCCCAAGCCTCCATCTCTAGTCTGATGGCTTTTTTTCCCTTTCCTGAGTTCCAAATCCATACTGCCATCTAGATACCACCCCTGAGGTTCCCCGTGCTTATCTGTTTTTTTTTTTCACTTTTGTTTGCTTTTTTTGTTTTGGCAGTGTGTATTCCTGGGCCATACGTTTTTGTTTCTTCAGTTTCTTCTGGGATATCTTTTTCTTCCATGCAACCTTTTCTTCTGGTTTAGGAACAATCTGTTCTTTTCCAGTGAGGACCGTCTCCATGAGGCAGGGAGAGCTCATGTACGGGTTGATCTGACGGTGAGCTCTCTAAGTCCTGCCCCACAGGCTGGAGGTTTTGTTCATCTGGATGTGCTCAATGAGCAGAGAATCTACATCTAAGCCCTTAAGTTCAGCACTACTCTCTGCGGTTTTGAGCACGTGCAGTAAAAATTCAGGGCTCATTTTGGGCCACTGACCCTGCGCCCAGCCCTGCTGTTTGGCCTGTGCACACCTACCACTCCACCACTGTAACAATGAAATGGCACACATAGCTTCTTTAAAATGACATCCTTCTGATACTTGGTGGCTTCTCGGATATGCATATACTTAATGGCCTGCGTGGCTTCACGAGTGTTCTGAAAATGAACACAAACATTGGAACTTCTTGATTTACACAATTTTGTGGGAATTTCTGGGTCAAATGAATGCAAACTATTTTTAGAGGTCACCTCCGCTGCTTACTGGAAAAGCCCCAGACATCTCTAATCCAGAACGCCCTGGTCTTGCCTCTCCCCCGTCCTCTCTGGCCCTGCCTTGCCCCACTGCACTTCCCTCTCCGCTGTGACGAAACCAGACTGCCCGCTGCCCAGTGCCTGCCCTCATGCCGTCCCCTCCAGGCGGACACCACGTCTCAGAAAGGAGGTCTCCTTCTCCCCGCCCACTTCTGCTCTCCCTGCCTCCAGCCTCTTGTCCTCCACCGGCTTACTCTTGGGCATTCCCCACCTTTTCTAGGCCACAGGCCCCTTTGTGAATTCACTTCTGTTTTGCGCGTATGTGTGCTGAGCGTCAGTTGTGTGCCGGGGACTCTACCCAAGGCTGGGAATGCAACAGCGGTGGAGCAGGCGTGGCCCCATCTTCACAGTTTCTCGTCTAGCTTTAGCAGAGGGTCTGGTAAAGACCCTTTCTTCATAAAACGTATGCCTGGTTTTGTTTGCAGTATGAGAGGTCCACAGGTTCACTGACCCCGGTGGCTCTGACAGGGGATGGTTTTTCTAACAGGGCACATATCTGATCATTCATTCATTTACTTGGCAGATCTTGAGAGTCTGCCGTATGCCAGGGACAGCCTAGGCTGTGGTGCTCTTCTAATGCTCCCCTTCCTGGCCTATAACTCACCATCTCGCTGTTCTCCCCCTCAGTGCTCCTGACTCCTAGGCTTGGGCCCAGACTGTTCCCTGTGCTGGCAGTACCCGCTCCCCTCACCTTGTCCTTTGCAAAAATCTCCAAGGCCTAGCTTAAATGTCACACCCTCTGGGTTACCCTCCTGAGCTCCCCCAGCAAGCTCTCACATCTCCTCCCATGGTGCCTCAGACACAGCTTCACGGCATGGTGGGAGGCTGTTTCTCCCAGCGTGAGAACCTCTGAGACCACCTCCAGACACACCCTGTCTCCTGTGTAGCCTGGCGGAGGTCATCTGCTTTCCGTGTGAACTGACAAGGATCTTGCAGGATCTGCTCACCTCTCCTGGGTGCAGGGGGCGTAGGATTGGGCAGGACACCTGTTGCATTGACCTTGCCTTCGAACAAGTGACTGTCCTGGTCAGGCCCTGGTGTCAGCAGACAGATGGGGCACCCAGTCCCCACACAAGGCCTGGATGTATCCCCTGGGTCTCCTGGGGGTACTAAGGCCTCCAGACAGCCTGAGTGTGCCCCCTCCCCCCTTCCTGTCAGGATCCTGTCCCGATGGCCACATTTCAAACTGCCTGGCTCCACCCATCCTGCCCCGGGGCTGCTCCCTGCAGTGAGTCGATGGGCTGGAGGAGTGGGCTGTGGTGGAGAGCGCCTCACTCCCTGTCATTTCCCATTCCCTCACTGTGACTCGGAGAACCGCCACCTTTACACATACACTTCACCTGGCGTGGGGGCTGGGGGCTGGGGGCAGGAGTCTCCTTTCTGGCAAAATCATCTTTCCTCTGCCCACACTGCAGTGCACACTCTAGCCCTCCAAGTGCTCCATTCTGCCCAGGCCACACTGTCTTAATGTCACTCTGGGTCTATGGAGACGCCCCTCCCACTGGGCGCCGCCTGTCTCTGGGGCAGCCCCGCTGAGGTGTCTCAGCCTAGCCTTCCTGTGCCCAGAGAAGACCGCCCCCTTCCCCAGCCCTGGGCACGGAGCCCTTCCCCGGCGGAACCATGTGTTCCCCTGTTTATGAGGGGCAGGCTGGAACAGGCCCCTCAGGCAGGCAGCAGGAGGTAGGCGCTGGGGAAAACGTGCGGGTGGGTGGAGGAGGCAGCTGCCCAGATCCCTGGTCCCTGCCAGCAGAAAGCTGACTGAGAAAGGCGAGGAGGGCGCCTGTCACGGGGCAGCTGGGTCAGCCCAGCAAGGGGACAGAGGGCCTGCCAGGGAGGTGGGAGGGAGCCCTGAGCACCTGGGGCTTCTCAGGGAGCTAGGAGAATGTGGTGGCCCCGCTCCTCAGCTGCAGAGCCCCGCCCTTCAGCTCTGACCCCAGAACCTTTTGTGCCAGGCTGGGGCCACCTTCCTGGAACTGGGGCAATCATCACACAGCTGGTAAACCAAGATGCCTGCACTCAGCAAACCTGGGGCCCTGGTTTCTGTCCCCTAGCCTCTTTCTGATTCCTCAAAGGGGAGGGGCTCTCCCTGCACCCCGGCGTTTTCACAGACCTCACACTCCTCCATGCAGGAAGCCCTTCCTTCTGGTTTTAGCTTCCATCCTTCCAGGTAACTGTGAGCCTGGCTCCATCTTATTCTCCTGCATTTGAGGTGGTGTAAGGGACGCTTCTTTGAATTCACTGTGAGTGGGTGACAAGGAGGGTCCATCTCTGTGTCCCCTATACCTTCTTTTTTTTTTTTACATCAAGGCAATTTATTAACACAATAATCTGAGGAGTCCTATTCACAGATGGTGAACCCGCTTCCTGTGGGTGCTATTGGAGGGGGTGAGGGTGACTTGCTCAGTTGGCCCAATTTTCATCCCTGGGGCAAGGGTTCTGAAGGCTTGTCCTGTTTCCTCCTGTGACCTGGAATTTGATGTGAAGGGCAGTGATGCCCAGCTCCTTGCATCTCTAGGCTACATTCGGGGCAGCCAACATGGCAGCCTATGGAAAGAGCTCACCTCGGTCAGCCTTCATCTTCCTCCCCTCAGTTACACAGCAGATGGCTTCCTGGCCAGAAAGATCCGTGATGTGGACAGAAGTATCACTGAAGGGTGCAAAGATGTGGCACACCAAACATGTTTTCTCCTTCAGCCACCTGAGGGCCGAGGCTGATGACCTGTTTTTCCTTCTTTTCTTTCTTCCTGCGAGGTGCCATTTCTGCACGTCTTCTCCCCTATGCCTCCTTGACCCTGAGACCCCCAGGTGAGCCCCTGCCCTGCTTGTCTAGTGTTAAGGAAGAGCTGGTGGCCAGGAAGCTGGAGAAGCCTGGTCCTGGGGCAGCTGGGCTCCCTGGCATCTAATTAGGCAGGAGCCAGAGAGGAGATGCTGGCGTAGCCAGAGGGGCCTCCAGGGGTCTGTTTAATGAAGAGAAGAAACTCAGATTGACAGAAGAGGGTTGTAAGCAAACACAGGCCAAGGAGACAGAGACCGGCATGAGCTGGGAGGGGTGGAAGGGAGTCGGGCAGCTGTCACCGTATCATCGGTATGGATATCATCACAGAAATGAGGCCTTTTGACTAGACAGGCTCGTGGAGGCTGGTTTGGGGGATCCCAGAGTTAGGAGATCTGGGAAGAGCCCAGCATCAGGGGCTGAGGAGGAGCTCAAGAGACTGGTCCCCAAAGCACAGCGCAGGGATAGATATGGGTCATTTTGCCGTCTTCCTCCATCCCTGGCGCAGCCTCTCTGCTCACTGCCCTCCTTCCCCATGAGCTTCATGGCTCTGTTTCTCCAGCCCTGGATTCAGGGCCATTATAGCTCTGCTACCCTGGCTCCCATTCCACCACTCCCTAGCCCACTAGGCATGTTCTGGGAATCTGATTTTTTTAAACTCAGGACTAAGAGGAGGAAGTTACATCATGTTAAGAAATTTTCATGCTACTTCTTGTTCCCCCCTGGGGTCCCCTGGGGTTTTATCCAGAGCTTAGACTGGCCCCAAAGAGCACTGGGGCAGAGGGAGGGGTGAGAGGTATGAACAGATCCTGCAGAGCCCAGGCTCCTGCGGGCAAGTGCAGGGAAGCCGACGGAAGGAAGGAAGGTTTGGCATGGTCTTCAGAAAGAAGAGGACAGGCCAGGCCAGGTGCCCTGGAGTCACACACAACACTGGAATCCCTGCCCAGGCCTGGCCCCACGGCTCTGGGCATGCAAGGCTGGGTGTGAAGCCCTCCACAGAGGTGTTAGCCTAAGCATCAAGCTCCAGGAGACAGCCCATGAGCTGCCTGGGGCTCATGTCCTCACCAGCTCTAGTTCCTCATTCACCTCTGCCTTTGCTTTGTTGGCAGGCATTCTTAGACAAGTCCAGAAACCCCTCGAGGACTCAGTTTTCCCATCAGTCCTGCCTGGTCCTCCTCCAGATTAGCCATGAGAGTCAAGTCAGGCTTTGAAGATAAGACTTTTTTGTTCCCTGAGATATGCAAGCCCCCAGCACACAGAGGGCACTCAATAAACATCTGTTGAGTAAATGAAGGGAAACTTTTTGAAGAGGCCACAGAGTGCCCCTTAGTGGCAGGGCTAATATCAAGGCAGGGAAGAGCCACAGGTGAGGACTGGGAGGCTGGTGCAGTTGCCATGGAAACCTGATAGCTCATTGGCCTTCCTGGGTTCCTGGGACAGGCCTTATCTATCCAGAGTGGTGGGGCTGCTGCTTCTAAGGGAAGGCTGAGGTGGCTGTGAGATAGTGGCTGCTCTGCTGGAAGGGGGTGGGGGAGACACGGTGGGCTTGGGAGAAGGGCGCTAAAGTCCTTGTGACTCCCAAAGGATGCCAGTTTCCTGCCCTGGAAAAGCGGTTACAAAGAAGGTCCAGTTCTGGAAAAGGGATGGATGTGAGGATCCATAGACTTAGAACTTGTGTTTCTCCTGAGCATGCAGGTCTCCCTCCAGCTCCGGACTCTGTGCATTCCACCCAGACCCCAGCACTGGCTGGTCTGCAGAAGTCTACTTCCCATCCACCTGCGCAGACACTGTGACCATGCAGGGAGAGGTGACCGCTGGGTGACAGCTGGGGAGCTCATGCTAACCCCCTCTTATCCCCTCCCTAACCAGAAAGAACTCACGACTCCAGTTCAACAAGGTGAAGTTGGAGGACGCTGGGGAGTACGTCTGTGAGGCTGAGAACATCCTCGGGAAGGACACTGTCAGGGGCCGGCTCTTTGTCAACAGCGGTAGGTGGTCCCCCAACCAAGGGAAGGGTCCTAGAGGGGTCCTATGGGGGGAGCCTGTCACCCTGCCCGCAGCCCTGGAGAAGAGGCCCACACATGATTCATCTTGCACTTGACTCCCCTCCCTCCCGCTGCTGCCATATCAAGGCCCGAGATCTGAGCCGATTCAGGGAAACGCAGTCGAAGCATAAATGTTTAGCTTTGTTATCTGGACCTGGAAGAGCCGCCAGCTCTCATTTTAAATACCCTGAAAACTAAATATTTTGAAATCAAGAGGTAGGGGGTGGGAGAAGGATATTTTTAGAAGGCAATTATGGGAGGCTGGGCTGCCAGGAGCGGGGCTCCAGAGAGAGGCAGACCCAGGGTGTGTGTGAGCCGCCTGCCCACGGCTTTGCTGGGTGCCCGAGTGGAGGCAGCCCGCTCTGAGGGGCCACAGTGGGGAGGCCTGAGTGCCCTGGACCCCTGGGGGCAGCCTCTGCTCAGGGGTGGCCGGCCCCTCTCCCACTGGTCATCCCCTCCCTGGGAAATGTACAAGGTCAGGAGCCCATGGCACCCTTAGCTGCCTCTTGCCACAGAGGCAGGCCCCCTGCTGGGCCATCCTCTGGTTGTTGCCCTTGACTGGGAAGTCACCACGCCTATCTGTCCTCAGGTCGCGCCCCCTCCACTCTCACCCCTCCTCTGAGCCCCACAGCTCTCATTCCTCCTCCTGACACCCGGCCTGTAGGTACCACTTGTTACCTGGTTGCTGGGTTTGCTTCCAGTCCTGCCCGTCACAGAGTCCAATCCTCCATCTGTGTGCATCACCTGTGTTTCCACCACACAGCCTTCTGGTACTCCCCACACCCGGTACAGTCTAACAACAACCCTGGCCTTGCACCTTCAGAGGAGAACCTGGCTCAGACCCGGTCTGCCCTGTGTTCTGAGGGATCCCCCTCTCTTGCCAGCCTCTGCTCCTCCACTTGCCAGTGGATCTCATAGGTCTGAGTCTTCAAGTCCCTGTCAGTCTTCTTTCTGGATGTCTCGCTCACATCTTTTCTTTTCATTCCAACCCCACCTCGAGGGCACCTCTGGCCCAGGTTTCAGCCCTGCTCACCTGGGCCAGAGCAATGGCCCCTGAAGGCGCTTTAACTCCATCATGCCCCAACCCTTGGAGCCACAGAACAAGAACTTGGCCCCACAGCCCAGCTTACACAAATCTGACCCAAATGGTCTCTCCATATTCCCTCTGGAGCCCTGACTCAACCCCATGGTGTAGTTCATGGATTAGGAGATTGAAGCTGAGAGAGGTTACATATTCTGCCCAGAGTCAAGCAGGTAGACCTACATGATGTGAAAGATGTTGGCAAACACAGAGCCCCCCATGCTCCATGGGGCCATGTCTAGCCTGTTTACCCCTCCAGCCCTGGGGCCCACCGTAGCACCAGGCTTGGGTCAGCACCTGGTAAACACAGAAGGACCACAGACCTGCTTCAGGGCCTCTCCTGACTCCCCGCGGCCCAGCCTGGGCATGATGGCAGTGGGGGCACCCGCGCCCTCCTGCCACTCCCAGCCTGTCTCAAGCCTGGGAAAGTGGACCACGCTGGGGCCTGGCATCTTCCCCTGCAGCCAGAGTGGGCAGGCATTCTCAGATTCACTGGGGATTTGAGGTTTCCTGTTTTACATTTTAAGACTTTCTTGGTTAGAACTGATAAGAACCCAACATGAAACTATGTTGAGGAATTTATTGGTTTTTAAAACTGAGAAGTCCAGAGGTAGGACTGACCTTAGACCCAACAGAGTCCTGGACCTCAGAGCAGGGGTCGGGGTGCTCCCTCCCACAATGTGTTGGCCTCTTTTTCTCCTCCTGTAAAATGGGCTTCCCCCATGTTTAGGGAAAGGATTGAGAAGAGGAGGCCATGGCCTCAGACAGCTCCAGGTTTACATCATCGCAGCACCACCCAGGGAAAAGAGATAGCTTGGTCTGTCTGTCTCCATTTACGTTGTCACAGGGATGGATTCTTGTTCTGTGTCCCGCTCGGCCCAGTCATGCACTCGGGGGGTGCGATGCCATCCTGGCAGGCCCACGTGTGTGTGCAAAGGGGTCCTGAGGGGCAGAGTACCATGAGTGGCATCCCTGCCAGAACTATATCGGAGGCGGGGTGTGGGGTGTGGAGGAAGAAGAAAGGCTGCCATGCCATGAAGGAAGCCGCAGTAATGTCCTCTCTCCTGCACAGGGCTTAGGGCCTCGGGCGGGGTTCTGTTGTAAGATCCTTCAGATAAGATGCAGCCCCACCCCGCCTGTGGGCTTCTGTGAGCCCCCAGTAGCCTGGGTTCTGGTCAGTCAAGGATCAGACAGTGGAGCTTTGGGCTGGGCCCTTAGGGCTCTGTGCCTCTTATCCCTCCAGCAGGCAGGACGGTGGGGCAGCTGAGCTATGGACAGAGTCCCGAGTTTTGGTCTCATTCCAGTTCTGTCGTACAACCTTGAGTGAGTCGCTTCACCTCCCGAGTCTTCAGTTTTCCCATCTGAGTTTGAGCCAGGTGATCTCTAAGCCCCTTCTCCCTAAAATTCTGGGATTCTCAGGGCTTTTTGTGTTGAGGCTGACATCCTGTGCACCTAGCCACCGCCACCACCACACATGTACACCCTCATACCACGTCTCTTCAGCTGCCCTTCAGTCCAGGCAGGCAAGAGGCTACCCTTCATGTGGGGAGGTGGACAGAGCCACTGGAGGGGGCCAGGAGGTCCTGTGGGGAACGTTAACCCGGGTAGAGATGCTCAGCTCCTGTTTACCCGTGGAGCCCAGAAGACTTGCAGCAGCCCCACCCTGAGGAGGGGGTGGAGGGCGGGTAGCGGGCAACTGTGCCTGCCCACCTCTGACTCATTCCAGGGTTGACTGGGCCCGCCTGGGCCCCAGGGAAGCCAGGGCTACAGGGGTGGGGCCGCCAGAAGAGGGCATGGGAAGGCCGTCAGGGAGCAGCGGCTGCTCAAGGGGCATTGACACAGCCTTGAAAGATGAGAAGTTTTGTCCATGGCAAGGGATAGGAGGGCAGCAGTTACAGTAGCTGGCGGTGGGGAAAAGATCTCCACAGCATGAGCTCCCTCCTGGCCCTTGCCTCCTCAGGACCCCAGTAACTCACTGACCCCAAGACACTGAGCCCTAATAGAGATCTCCTGGGTTTACCTTCCCAGGTGTTTTCTTGAAATCCCCCCAGCCCCTGGCAACCAGAATTTACTTTCTGTTTCTGTGGATTCACCTATTCTGGACATTTCACAGAAATATGTGAAATCATAGAATACGTGGCCTTTCAAGACTGGCTTTTCCACTTAAAATAATGTTTTCAAGGTTCATCCATGTTGTAGCATGTATCAGTGCTTCTTTCATTTTCATGGCTGAATCAGATTCCATTGCATTTTGTTTATATATGCATTTATATGTGCATTATATACGCATTATATATACATCAACTGGGGTTGTTGTGTCATTCTAGTCGTTTCCACATTTGGGCTGTTAGGAACAATGCTGCTATAACATTTGTGTCCAAGTTTTTGTGTGAACTTATATTTCAGTTCTCTTGGGTATATGCCTAGGAGTTGACTTGCTTGGTCATATGGTAACTATGTTTAATTTTTTGAGGGACTACCAGCTGTGTTTCAAAGTGGCTGCACCATTTAGCATTTCCACGAGCAAAGTAGGGGGGTTCCCATTTCCCCACATCTTCACCACCACTTGTTATTATCCATCCTTTTTTAGTACAGCCATCTGAGGGGGTGTGAAGTGGTACCTCTGTGGTTTTTATTTTCATTTCCTTAATGATTTTTCATGAGTATTTGTATTTTCTAAGAGACAATGCTTGAATTAATGCTTTAATGCTGATATCAGCAGCAGCCAAGGAGACCAGACTAGACCCTGGGATGGTAGTGGAATGTACCTTTCTCTAAAGAATCGGATGTCTTTAATTGCTTGGTAGAGATATTTGTCAGTATTTGTTAAGCAGCTATTACATGCCAAGTGCTGTGCTAGACCCTGGAGTTCGTTCACCAGTGAAGCAGACAGCCTCTGCCCAGATGGAGCTTACCTTCTGTTGGAGGTAACTCAGTTGGTAAAGAATCCACCTGCAGTGCAGGAGACCCTGGTGATTCCTGGGTCAGGAAGATCTGCTGGAGAAGGGATAGGTTACCCACTCCAGTATTCTTGGGCTTCCCTTTTGGCTCAGCTGGTAAAGAATCCGCCTGCTATGCAGAAGACCTGGATTCGGTCCCTGGGATGGGAAGATCCCCTGGAAAAGGGATGGGATGGGAATCCACTACAGTATTCTGGCCTGGAGAATTCCATGGACTATATAGGCCATGGGGTTACAAAGAGTCAGACACGACTGAGAGACTTTCACTTTCAGGCTTTAGACAGCTAGTAATTGCACAACTAGTCTTTTAATTGTTAGAATAAATACTATAAGTTTAAGTTACAAAACTAAGAAAAAGAGTAAGGGAGGAGACCTGAGCAGCTTCTCTGAGACACTGATATTTTGAAAGTCCTGGACCAGGAGTCACTTGGCCTCTTAGAGGAGCTGAACGAAGCCAGTGGAGTCTGAATATACTGCAAGACGGGGACAAGACAAGAAGCGGGACAGGTGGTGAGGCCCAGATTAGACTTGGGGAGGGCTGAGTACAAAACCATTGGAGGGTTTTGATACTGGAAGTAACTGATCAATTTACATATTTTAAAGACCTCTCTGGCAGCAGCTACAAAGCAGAAAGATTAGAGATGAAGGCAAGAGTGAGGACAGGAAGACCTATGAGGAGGAGACTGTGGCCATCCAAGAAAGAGACCACAGAGACCTGAGGGGTGGAAGGGAGGCAGTAGTAAGACGTGGCAGAGCCCCAGGAGGTATGGAGGCAGGCCTCAGCAAGAGACAGCTGGGGGACCAAAAATCAGAGACTCCCTCCAAGCCTTTGGTTCATGCTGTTTAGTCACAGAGGTGAGCAAGGGTAGAGGAGCAAATGGCAGGGCACAGGAATGGGAGCTGCGTTTGGGGTAGCCTAGCACCATCCCCAGGGTGGTGTCTAAAGAGCAGCCAGATTCTCTCACTTGGAGGTCATTGGTCATCTTCACCTCCCCAAACATGGGAGAACACAGTGAAGAAATATGAAGGGAGTGTGAGACATTGCCCTCGGAGCCCAAGTATGCTGGAAGAGCATGACTGCACATCTTCCGTGTGGAGATCTTCCTGGCATGAACCTCTACCACCAACACAGTTGGTGACTTGGGAGGACCCTGCCGTTATAGGGCTGGCCTCCAGGTACTACTTTCTGAGGTGCAAAGGCCTTTCCCCTGCACCTTCTTCAACCAGCTCCCCCACTGCCCTCCCTTTTTGCCTTTCCAGGGCCCCAGCCTAGTCCCCACTGTGACACAGTTCTGGAAGCCCCAAGCCATAGATCCCAGCCAGGGCCCCGTCTTCCTTCTTTCAGGAGTCACCCACTGCCTTCCAAGTCCTGGGTGTGTGCAGACGTGCATAGGGGCAGACCCAAGTGTACGGCTGTGGTCCCACCACCATGTGCGCTCTTGCCCAGCATCAGGCAGGTTCTGCCACCCCTGACCGCAGAGGGCATCAAGATGGCCTGAGGTTTCCCTGGCTTGGGCAGGACCCTGTAAAGGACCTGGGCCTGTGGTCCACATCGTGTTTGCATCCATCTGTCAAGCCTTGGTGCTGACATGTTCTTCCAGGATGGACCAGGTGCCTGGTGAGAATATGCAGCCAGATATTAGGAGCCCTGAGGCTTTGTTACAACACACCCTGGACTCTGGAAGGCTCTTCTCTGCTCTCTTTCCTCATTCTTCCCTTGGCAATGCAATCAAAGGGCAGGACAACCTTTAGGGTCCTCCCAGCAATGAGATTTTACAGCTCACAGGCGTGGTCATCTCAGCTGTTTCTCTTCTCTGTCCCTTTCTCTATTCCCTGGGTCTCACTGACCCAGAAGCATGTGGGTCCCAGACGGGTGTGGGGTTGTACAGAGGTGGGAGACGTCAGCAGGGGTGGGGCTCAAGAATGCCAGACCAGCAGCAGGCACGGTGTGCTGGGAAGGTGGGAGTTGGCCCTGCCCGCTGGGTTTTATCAGCGAACTCCTCAGACATATACAGAGGCAGAGCTGTGTATACACTCCCGTTCCCGCGCTCCATCTGTCTCTCGACACGTCTAAACACTCAGGGCGCCAAGTGCTTGCCTCCTCCTCCTCCTCTTGTCCCCCCACTTACTGCGGGGGATGGTGGAGACTCAGTACCCCTGAGGAGACAGAACTGGCCAAGGTAGGATGGGCCACCTGTCAGGAGGCTGCTGCTGGGCGGGCAGGAGAGGCCCTCCCAGCCCCAGAGACTGTGGGGGGAGCAGGAATCCATTGATGGCCAGTATGGATACACAGTCTGAGGGGTTAGCTAGCAGATAAAGACTGAAATTGGGGGCAAGAATTTCCACTTGAAACCAGGCTTCTGGGTGCCATCCCACTGAGGAGCCCAGCTTTTGGGATTTTCATTTATCAGATAAATCTGATCCATCAGAGATGTGCAGTCTGGGTTAGCAGCTTTGAACCCAGGCTTGTTCTCACCTAGTTTCCACATCCCAGCTGTCCCCTAGCCCTATTCCCAACGACCTAAAGCCCTGATTTATAGCCCAGGCTATCCAAGGCCTGGGGGCTCCCCCAGGGGGCAGAAGTGGGGGAGCTGCCTGGCAAGAGTGTACATGAAGGCCCTGGATGCTTCTAGAGATATAGTGGCCTTTGTAGCATTTCTGGGAGGCTTGTCCCCACCCTGGGACAAAGGAAGAAGAGAGGAGAGCTAGGGATCTCCTCACATCTCCCAAGATCTTAGAAAATTAGTGTCCAAAAAGGTGCCACTCTCTGCAAAGCCCAGTTTCCTCCATTCACATCCTGGTCCATGAGAGCCCCAGTGGTACAGATGGATGTACCTGTCTCCTCTCTGCACCCTGTGACTTGCCCCCCACATAAGACATGGTGCCTCATCCCACCTGCAGGGGCGCCCCCAGAAAGGCAGGCATGCAAGGAAGCAGTGGAGGTGGACCCTTATTTCAGAAAACAGAGTAGTTTCTGCCAGCCTCTCCTCCCCTTCAAAAAAGAAAATCTTCCCAGCCTTTGGAGGTTTGCCCGGAGCGTGAGTGCACTGTGGTGCTGGATAGATGATCAGAGCTAACAGTGGCCTCCCCTTGGCCTTGTTTGGTGACTTGAAGGAGACTCCCAGCCATTCCTAAAGTCTCCAATCATCCAGCTCTGAGATGGGCCATGAAGGGCCATGAAGAAGGTGATTCCTGGGGCCCAGCAGTGGTCTCCGTGGGTCACCAGCACATGTCTCTCATACCTCCAGTGAGCACCACTCTATCATCCTGGTCGGGGCACGCTCGGAAGTGCAACGAGACAGCCAAGTCCTACTGTGTCAACGGAGGTGTCTGCTACTACATCGAGGGCATCAATCAGCTCTCCTGCAAGTAAGTGACCAGTGGAGGTGGGCGTGGGGGCAGGAGCAGGGGGAGAGAGGCCGGGGCGGAAGTGGAGGGCTCTAGGAAAAAGTGGGCTTCAAGCCACTGATAAGGGGTCTCCAAGGCGGGTATAGTCAGGGAGGTTTGCCCCACTTCGTAGCCCTTTCCTGGAATACAGGGAGATGTAAGCTCCAAAGGGCTCAGGGCTTCTGCAGTCCCAGTATACCAGGCCCCTACCCACCCAATTTTCCAGTGTCCCCGCTTTCACCGCCACCTTCTAGGGAGATGGAGAGACCAGTCTCTGCCCTGGGCAGTGGGCACTGGATTCTCTCTCTCTCTCTTTTTTCCCTTCCCATCTCTCAGCAACTTTCCAAACTTTATTCTGATGAACACTGCCCGGGTCGCATCTTCCCAGCAGTGAGAAGCCTTTCTTCTCCTGGCAGGGTCAGGCGGGGTACACGTCCCAGAGCCCATGCTAGCTGAGCTCTGCTCTGTTCTCCCTGCCAGCAGGAAGCCAGTGCCCAAATACTCCCTGGCTGCTGTCCATGCCACTTAAGTCCCTAGTCCCTCTCTGGGCTGTGAAGGGCCACCAGCAAGGACATCACTTGGGTGTAGCCAAGTGGGCGAGGTCAGGGTTGAGGATAAAGCTCATGTTGGGACTCTGCCTCCCCAAGGGCTGCCTCGTAGGACCTCCCAGGAGCTGAGGACCCCTGCTCCCACCCTTAGCCAGTAGGGCTGGTGGGAGCACAGTGATCAGGGAGGGCTTGTTGGGGCCCAGCCAGGTCTTCTGGGAGCTGGTGCCTGCTGCCCCTTGACAGATCCTCTGGTGGGCGAGCCAGGAACAGGTAGGAGAGCTTGTGAGGGCAGCACAGGTTCTGGCCTGATCTGAGGAGCAGAGGGTGCTGTGCTTAGTCGCTCAGTCATGTCTGACTCTTTGCGACTGCATGGACTGTAGCCCTCCGGGCTCCTCTATCCGTGAGGATTCTCCAGACAAGAAGAGAACTGGAGTGGGTTGCCATGCCCTCCTCCAGGGGATCTTTCCAACCCAGGGACTGAACCCAGGTCTCCTGCATTGCAGGCAGATTCTTTACCTTCCGAGCCAGAGGAGCAGAGGGAGGGAGGCCTAGTTAGCAACTCCGGGTTTCAAAGCAGCCTTGGGCTCTAGTGAGGTGCCGAAGCTGCCCCGTTCCCCATGGCATCTGGGCACAGGCCAGCAGGGCATTGATGAAAATTCAGGGGGAGGCGTTTACCAGCCCCACAGACAAGGTCCAGTCAGTGCTCCCAGCTCTCCTGCCTCTGGCCTCCAGCTCCCTCCTGGTTATGACCTTGGCCAAAGGTGCCCCCACCTCACAGCGTGATAACGGGGGCCACACCTCCTTCACGCTCTCCCCTCAGTGGACAGCCATGCACTCCCTGGGCTCCAGCTGGCCTCCTCTGCCGGCATTCGTCTTGGTCCACCTTCTACCTGCTGCCATCTGCCTTCCAGCATCCCCCATCCTGGATCTCAAGGGACAGTCCCCAAAGAAACAGCAGGTCCCCTGGGAAGTTCTTGGTCCAGACTCAGCCCCTCATCCTCTCTTTCTGCCTCTAGGACAGTGTCACAGACCCTGGGAACATTCTAGCCTTGAAAATGCTCTGAGCACTTAGGAATAGATCTAAAGAAATGTGTAAGAGTTCTGGAATACCTTACAGAGATGGCCCAGCCCTGGACCCCCTCCTCTTATCCCCTACAACACACACACGCCAGGCCTCTCATCTTCTCTAGCCCCTTGGACCCCCAGACCCTTGAAAGGACCCAGCATTGTCACTGATCAGCCCTGGCTCCTGACAGGAAAGGTTGCAGCCAACCAGGGCAGGTGCTGGGGCTGGGGAGGGCTGTGGAACCCAGGACTGCAGTGCCAGAGCTTAGTGTGGAAAAGAGAACAGCAAGCTATAGGGTTCCTGGGGACCCCTGCCAGCAAGGCTGTAGGACCCTCTGGGTCCCACCCAGCTGAATCTGAGAGGAGCAGAGTGCAGGAGCCTGAGCCATTGTGAAGATGCTGTCCTATCACCCCTCAACCAGGACAGCTGAGGTTCACTGCTTAGAACCTGAGCTCGGTACCCAGAACTGCCACCTCCCCACCTTAACCCCAGCCAGGGCTCTTGGAACCAATTTCCCTGACTCCCTGGACCCCCAGGAGAGGGGAACCACTGGTGGGGATGGCAATCAGGAGGGCAAGTCCTCAGAGCTGTGCTGGAGAAGGGCAGGGGGGAGGGGGGCAGGGCAGAACCCAGAGGCCATTCTGAGGGTGGGTGAGCCGGGAGGGAATGGGGGCAGGCCTTCTGGGGTTCCTGATGACACCCTGAATGGAATGGATGGAATAAAAAGGAGAGAACTTAGGAAACGGAACTCACGTCGTACCATTTGTGCTGTTTGTTTACTTTTTTATTTTGATTTTTTTGCATTTCCGCTTAGCTTGGATAATGAAACTAAACTGGTCAGTTTCATTCCAGTTTCGACAAAAATCAGTTTTCCTTCCTGGTTTTCTGACACTTGTTGTTGTGTATTGGTTCCGAGCCCCGCGGGGAGTGTTGAAAAGCGGGCACACTCCATCCCTCCTGTTTTTCTAGAATTCAGAGCCAAAAGAAACAGTGTCACTGATACTGAATTTTGTTTTAAAAAGGAAAACTTAGGGGGATTTGAAAATGGGGGTCCAAATCACGGTGACTGCCTCCTGTCTGGGCCAGACAGGGGCCTCCGCACTTCCTCTTGCTGCTTTCTCCTCTTCTCTCCGTGTTTTTATAGAGCACGGTTGGTGCGTGACTCTTGGGGACTGGTTCAGGGGATGATGACAGAACAAGACTCTCTTTCCAGCCCTGTGCACATACCAGTGGCATGCCTCCCCTCGCCATCCGCCCATCCCCCCATCCCCCACGCCCGCGTCCAGGTGATCCCTCATCCCACCCCCATCTGCCTGCTCATCCTCTCCACCTCCACCCCCCTGCCCCCCCCCCTCATGAGGCCAGAGACGCTTCACTCCCTCCAGTGCCCAGGGCACACCCTCATCCCTCATCCTCCCCTTCCCCTGGGTGAGGGCAGCACACATGGCATTATCCCCAGGCTACCAAAAGGAGAAACTGAGGCCCGGGAGGTGGGGTGGGAACCAGGGAGGCAGAGTCCCAACCTCTCTGCACCCATCCCAGGCGCAGCCCGTGGGCTCTCCTCTCTGCCCCTCTCTCACCCCTGCTCTTCTCCAGCCCTGAGCACAAACCTTCCCGTACTCAAGGATAATGGCGTGGGGCTAAGGGCCAGGAAGCCTGTACCCCATGTCCCTGAAATTCAGGGAGTCGATCCCTGTCTGAGTGGGAACTTACCCACTACCAGCCAGCCATGCCAAGTTCAGCCCCTGCTCCTGGTTGACAGGCTAATGTAGCCTGTTCCCTGTTACCAGGTCCTGGGAGCAGGATGGCAAGGCTGTTGGCCACCCCCAGAGCCTTCTCCAGGGATGCCCCCAGCCTCCCGGATGTGGCTCATCCTCAACAAATAAGGCTAATGAAAGGAGCCAGGGCACTACCCCGTGAGGTGCCCACCTCCCACCGCCTTCTCCTTTGTTCAGCCAGCAGGGAACACACTCCCAGGGCAGGAAGGGTAGGATTACATTGCACAACTACAGAGGGCTTTTCTGTGTTGTAGACAGTGTCCACGGTACCACCTGGAGTTGTGCAACTCTGTGGCCATGAAAAATAGGAGGATACGGTCGGGGTAGTCCAGGCTGGGTATGGGGCCAGGAACACAGGGATGTACCAAATTATCCTCCATGTCCAAGAGCCACAGGAAAGCATCCTGGCTCTCCGCAATGGGAATAAATTCCCCTCTGTCCCCTCCTGCTCCTGCACTCCCCATTCTCTCTCTTACACAGATGTGCACACACACACACACACACACATATACAGGTTTCCCCTGTCTCCAGAGCCGGGCTAATCTCAGACGTTGGACACAGTCAAGCCTCTCTCTTATTCCTTTAAGGATTCCAAGAGTCATTTTGGCAGCTTCCTGGGTCTATATCTTCCACCCCCAAAGGTGCTTCCACTTTGGGAAAAAATCACTTCTACACCTCTCCTCCCATTCCCAAGTGGAATCAGTTTCTGAGAGTTGAGAAAGGAAAGCTGAGCCTGAAGCAAGCTGAATGGAAAGCCTTAGCCACTGCCTCCATTCTCCTGGGTTGGGATGATTGGGAACGAGGGCAAGGGGGTCAGAAAAGGATGTACTGACAAAGTTGTAGCTTCCTCTTCCAAAGCACCCTGTTCAACAGGATGAGGATGCATCAGCTTCCCTGGTAGGCTCCCCTCCTCCCTTCTCCAGACACCCCCTCCTCTACTACCGCTCTTTGGCCAGACATACCTACATACACACTGCCCTACTACAAGGACCAGCCTCCTGCCTCACCTGAGGGAGATACCCTAAGGCCCACAGAGACTCCAGCTGTCTGCTCATCAACCGCTTCCCATCCTCCAGGCTAGATTGGAGGCCACAGGGTTTTTGTAAGGGACTTTACAGCCAATGGCCATCACCCCCTGTAAGTTCAAGGGGCTACTGATGGTTGGTATAGACTAAAATGCTAAGAGGTATATAGTACATTCACCTCTTGGGGAAGTTTACTGATGAACCGTATTGACCTGTTACTAAGGGGACACTGGTGATGGGCTTACCTAATTTCCTAAATTAAAGAGGCAGAAGAGCATAGAGCCATCTTTGAGTAGGGGGCTAGGGGCGGGGGGGTCAGTCTGGCCCTGTCTGTAAGCTTCCCTTAAGTACCTGGCCTTGCTGGGGTTCAGAAGAGCATACAGGGCTGGGCATGTCTCCCAGAAATCTGCAAGACAGGAAATCACTTGGAGGGAGAAAGGCAGCTAGGGAGCAGAAGGAAGTGGACCTTGGGGGTAAGGACAAGGTCAGGGAGATGGGAGTGGGTGGTTCTATGTAGGAGGCAACCAGGGAGAATGAACTCCCCCCAGAGCCAGGCAGTGACAGAGGAGCAGGTCATGGGGAGAGGGCAGGCGTCCCACGCAGCCAGTTGGCCCCCTGATGTGGAAGAGGCTTTGGGGTGTCCAGGGAGCCCGCTTTAGTCCCCCAGCATCAAGATTCTGGCCATCCGAGACCAGATGCCCCACACCAACCCTGGGCCCACCAGCTTTGGGATGCTGGTAATTCAGGCTTCTCTCCACCCTCACTTGTCCCCCACTAAGCTTTCCCCATATATACTGCTCCAGAGAAGCCTTCCCCAAACTGCATGTTCACAATGATTCCTCAGAAAAATGACTTCCAAGGTCAGATAAGTTTTGAACAAACTGGAAAGTTCAGCTCTTTCCTCCTAAAAAATTCCTTACGGCCTTTCATATACTAACGTGCACCGCAATTCTACCAGGAAACCAGGCAATGGATTTCCTCAACTTGTTTGGCCACAGAACCCCTCTTCGAGAGAACAGATGAGACATCTCCAAGGCCCCTTTTGTTGTGGGCGCACAGTCTAGGAACAGCATTCCCATTCTCCTTTGAGCTTTCTGGAGGCTGCTGCATGGATGAGAAATCCCACCCAGGGCCCTGGCGAGAACCCTTTGGTAGGGCCTGGAAGGAATGGCTCCCCAGAACTTGGTATTCCAGAAAGCTCCCAGCCTCCCAACCCTCCCCACCCCACACCCCACCTGCTGACTGTCTGGCACCAAGGGGCTACAAGTCTGGCTTCATGGGGCCCCAGGCATGAGACTTCAGAAGGGAAGTCTCAAGGACCATTAGGACCTTTAGGCAGTAAGTTCCCAATTTCCCCCACCCAGCTTCCCCAAACCATCTTTTCCCTACCCCCACCCCTGCTTCCCCACCACCTGGAGCTGCATCTATTAGAAAGATTTTGAAGGAGACTTCTGAGCCCTCCACCCAGCCCCGACTCCAGCCCCTCCAGCAACGAGTGTGCCCCAGCGCTCGACTTGGTTTTCTCATTCATCACTGTGCACTTTGATTTCTAACCTAAGCCTCGCGGATGATGCCAGTTTGTTCTGTGATTTTTCCCCTTTTCCTTCTCCAGATGTCCAAACGGATTCTTCGGACAGAGATGTTTGGAGAAACTGCCTTTGCGATTGTACATGCCAGATCCTAAGCAAAGTATGTTTGAAGATACAAACACAAGTCCCTGCTCCTTAGAAAGCTTCTGGGTGCAGTCCCCCCCACTCCCCCTCATTGTAGGACATAGGGCCAGGGGTGCTGGTTGTTTTGATCTTTGGCTGTTTTTGGTTTCCTTTTTGTATTTTTGGTTTGTTAGTTCTTTTGTTTTGCTTTTTCATTTTTGGCCTAATCCTTGGGTTTAAAGTTCAGGGCTGCAGGTAAGGGGCAGAGTGGTGAGGCCGGTACAAATGGTTAACAGTGGCAAGGAACCCAACTGGCATTGGCAGGAGCCTGTGCCGGGGTGTTGCAATGCCTGTGTCTTGCTATCCTGGCTCTCTCTTTCTGGTTTTCTTTCTTTTGGTAGGTGTCCTGTGGGATACACCGGGGACAGGTGTCAGCAGTTCGCAATGGTCAACTTCTCCAGTATGTCTCTTTCTTCTATTTCTTTCCTTCCCTGCTAACTGACAGTTCTTCCCCACCCCCACCCCCCACCCCGTGGGAAGGATGGGGGCCTTGCTTTCAGAGACTGGGGGAGGGGAATGCGGGGGTGTCCTCTCAGTCCTCATCAGACACCTGTGCGTCTTACTGAACCAAACTTGGGTCTGCTCGCCCAACATGCAGCAAAGCTAACCTACCAAACCAGGTTGAGGGGAAAGAAAGAGTAGCGCCTGTTGCAAGGGCGACAAGCAGAGCACTCCAGGGAAGGGATTTGAAAGACTGTGGGCGGATGGGGTCATGAGGTATGTGTTCAGCTCGTGCTCAGTCTCTGACTGGCTGGTGGCAAGGGAACAGGGTGATGCTTCAGGAATCTCAGTCATCAACCTTCTGGCTCCACTCAGCCTGGGCCTGCGTAGGGGTGGTCATCACCTGCTGGGGGTTTTAGTATCTGAAAAACAACTCAAGGGTATACCAGAGGTCCCAGACTTTGTTTTATGGCTAAACTCGTATTATTTTGTCTTGTTTGATTGTTTTCCTTGGTTTCTGCACTTTCTCACTTCTCTGATTAAATGTGCTCTTTGGAACTCGATGAGAAAGCCCTAGGAGGCTAAAGCCTTTCTACAAACAAGAGGCAGGGGTGACTGGGGAGTCATTCCTGGGGAAGGACCTACAGGGCCCTGCTCAGTTTCATGCAGAGGAGACTGATACAGCGCCTGCCTCCTCTGCTTGGGCACAGTCACACTGGATTCTCTTTGCAGCTGGGCAGAGCCAGGCTCAGGTCTCTTCCTCACCAGGGGTCAGGCAGCCTGGCCAGGATGGGAAGAAGCATTTGCAGAGCCCTCACCTGCCTCTGAGAGCCTGTTTGAAGATGTCAGGCTGTTGGGGGGCTGTGGGGCGCAGGGCTAGGCAGTGAGTGTGTGCCTGTGTGTTTGAGAGAGAAACAAGTTCTCAGAAAGCCTGCCTTTGGATCTGGGATCTGGCCAGAGTTTGTTTTGGTTTGATTTGGGGAGATGGGGAGAATTGGAAAGGAGGATTGAGGGAATACAGGCCCCAGGGCAGGGGTTTCCATGGAGACTAGAGACATCTATGTGGCTAAATGTTGGTGGAGGAGGAGGTTATTATTTGTTGCTCAACATGGACTTCCCTAGTGGCTCAGCAGTAAAGAATCCACCTGTAATGCAGGAGCCTTGGGTTCGATCCCTGGGTCGGGAAGATCCACTGGAGAAGGAAATAGCAACCCACTCCAGTATTCTTGCCTGGGAAATCTCAAGGACAGAGGAGCCTGGCGGGCTACAGTCCATGGGGTCGCAAAGAGCTGGACATGACGTAGCAACTAAACAACAAAGATTGTTAAAACACAGAGGGAATAAGAAACAGAGGGGTAACTGGCGACTCTCTCCAGGTCATCTCTGGTCTGAGTCCCCACCCAGAACTTCATTCCCTTCCTCTCTTCCGCTTCTGAAAATGGAACTTTCTGGTTTGCAGTGTGTTGAGACTAGTGTGAGCCCTGGAGCTGGGGGATGAGGCCATGACTGTGGCGGGTTTTATCTGGGGCTGGGAGCAGTTCCTCCGAGCACTGTCAAGTGGCGGTGGAGCAGAGCAGAAAGCCACGGACTGGCCGTGGACTCCATCTGGGGCCCAATGGTCCATGGCCCCCATCCTCCAGAGCACCCTAGGCCCCTGATCAACCTACCACCCACCTCCTCCTCTCCAGGGAGGACAGATGGATCCCCTGAGGAATTCGAACTGGATTGATGGTGCCTGGCATGAAGGGGCTGAGGGCAGGACCCAGGGGGTCGCTTAGGCAGCCCTTGGAAAAAAGAGATTTGGGGCTCAGGATAGAGAAAGGAGCCTCCCCACCCTTCTCAGACTGTAGCGTGAAAGGCTAGATGTTCCCCCTGACAGGAACCTGGAAGCCAAGATTTGAAGAGGAGAGTGGAGGCGCCAGGGAGGTGGGGGCTGGTCAGCCCAGATGATCAACTATCTTAATAGAGTGTTGGGGGCAGCTCTCTCCCCAGTCCCCTCCCATTCAAGGCCAGGGAGGAAGGCCGTGGGGATAGGAACTGAACCTGTGGGCATGCGGCCCAACAGAATTCTCCTGAGCCCAGGCTCCAGGACCAACTGCAGAGTCAGATCAGCCCTATTGGAGGACTGCAAGTCAGGAGGGTAGAGCAGCCAGTCAGGGCTGACGACCAGGAGAGAGACAGTGGAGGGCCTTTTCCTTCTCCCCCTTCGGCCCAGAGCCTCCCTAGCTTACGGGACTGTTCTGGACAGGGAGTCCCAGTGCATCCTGAATCAGAGCAGTGGAGCCTCCAGAACTCGGCCGCCGTCCAAGCTTTCCTGCCAGCTGGGCGTCTTCAGCTTTCAGCTCAGATCTCCTGGGAGGGTCAGCCGGGCTCCAGGAGCCCAGGAAAGACTCTGGAAATGCAGCCTTTCTGCCTAGTGTTATTGAGATTCTTGCTGGCACCTTTTGGTAAAGGATTTATAGTCTTCAAGCACTTCGCCCGGAGCACTTCATGCACTGCTCTATCAGATAATTATTGAGAAGGGAGTGTAAAATGCTAACTTAAGTGTTCAGGCTTGGATTCAGAGGGACCTGAATAATATTGCCAGCAGCTAAGCTTACTGTTCTGGGGGCCTCGTTTAACCTCTCTGATTTTCTCATCTGTAAAATGGGGATAATGGCATCTATGCCCTTAGGCTTGCTGTGAGGATGAAACGAAGGGAGACACATGACAGGCTTAGTCGAGGACCTGCAGTTGTTGCTTGAACAAAGCCAAGCTCTTCTCCCAGCTACTGCTGGCCTGGGGGTGAGGGCCCCCCAGAGGCTGACTCTCAGCACATCCTGAGCAAAGTGTCTGACCTTCCCGCTCTGTCCAGACAGCCTCTAGACCTGCAGCCACAGTAACTTCCCCTTCTTCCCCTGACAGCCCCTCCACTTCCCAAGAATCAAAACCTGTGCACCTGGATACCCCTCACATACAAGAGCACAAATCTGCACACATACTCATAAACACACGAGCACATGCCTGCACTCACACGCCAACACACACGTGTGCTGACACCTGCTCACACAGGCACACACACACGAGCACATGCTCTAGGGTCCACATCAGGACCTCCTCATCCAGGAGCCTGAGACTGTGTGTCTCAGGGCCTGTCCAGGATGGAGACTTTGCCTGTTGTCTGATCAGCCAGCCCTGCTGGGAGTTCAGCAGCAGGTGACCATGGTTACTGGTCATTATGCAAATTTCTGTCCAGTAGGACCTGTCTGTGACTTGGTGGTGTCACTCTATGCTGGCTGAGTGGCAATCAGTGAATATGATGAGCAGAAGACTGTTTGGTTTTTTGTTTGGTTTTTGTTTTGCTGGGGCTGACATAGCTGCAGGCCCCTCAGAATCCACCCATGGGGCAAGGGAAGCAGGGCTGCCTTCTAGGGGCTGGCCGAGCCCTCAGTCACATAACCAGCACTGGCCTTTGGCTCAAAGGGAAGGCCAGTCAGGAGCCCCCAAAGCTGCTGCTATACTGCTTGGTTCCCAGAGGAGTGATACAGGAGAAAACTCTTAAATGACTTTGGGAGCCCTGCTCACTTCTCCAGGTGGTCGTTGTCCTGAGGACTAGCCAGTCAGGCCTGCCCAGGGACTCATTGGGCAGGAATAGCCATGGCTTAGGCCCAAGAGATCACAGACCTGGCCTCTAGCCTCCTTTCTGCCTCCAAATTTGCTGTGTGACCTTGGGGCACCACTGGCCCTCAGCTGCCTCATCTAATACAAACACCACCACAAGTAGTTCTCTCAGCCTCTGGGGTGCCGTGGCCAAGTGGGCTCTTCTCTCCCGGGAGCCTGGGTGCATATCCAAATGCTGTGAGCTCTCTCGAGCTGCCTGGAGGGTCCCCGGGGCTACAGGATTAGCCGCTCAGTGAGAGCTGCCCCTGAGGATCCCTTGAGTCTGTCAAGTTTGTGCTGCTTGCTTAGCACAGCTGGCCAGCCCAGGGAGGTCCCAGGAGGGGAGAGGACTCGCTTTGTTAAGAATTCCTACCTCCCAGCAGTACATGTAAGACCACAAAGAGATCACCCTCAAAGTCAAATTTAACAGGAGTTCCCAGGAGGGTTCATGTTTGGAAGAGCTGGGGATCATGCTTCAGGGGTGTGGTCACTGCATGGAATCGGGGGATCAGAGCCCCAGAATCTTCCTCAAGGCTCTTTCAGTCAAAGCTGTCCTGCTCGCCTGCCCTTTTCCAATGGCAGAGCCCTCTGGACTCCCTGTCATGGAGCAAAGGAGAAATCCAGGGCTGGACACACATGCCCATGCTCCCCTCCCTCCACAGGAGATGAGAACCTCAGAACACAACTCCACCTCCTCCTGTGCTCTGGGGGAGCTTGCTCTGCACATGGGGAGGCCATGGAGAGGGCCTGGCCCACCACCTTGCCCTCTTCTTCTCCCTGGCTACGGGCACCTTTGACACATGAGGAAACAGAGACTGTGACTCGCCCACGTGCACACAGCAAACGGGACAAAACAGAGACTTGAAGCCCACACTCAGATGCTGGCTGCTACCTTAGAATGCTAGGTGTACTTTTCAAAAGCATTGGAGAGATTTCTGGGCTCCCACCCCAGAGCCCAGTTCCGTTGGCCTGGATGATTCTGAAGCACAGAGGAGTTGCAGACCTTTCAGGGATCCCGTAGCCAGGCCTGATCCCCACTCAGCAGATGAGAGACTGAGAGCCAGACAGGCAGGGCACTCTGGGGTCGCACAGCAGGTCAGTGCCAGAGCTGATTCCTGGGTGGGCCCTCTTATCCGAGCCTTCGATATCCTGGGCATCTACCTCGAAGGGCCATGAGATTGCACACTCACAACATGATCCCACTTCAAAGAGCACAACTGGCTGCCATGCAGGGGGCACAGGTGTTCTACAGGTGGCACGCCTGTCTCTTTCTCCAAGTTGAAGTTTGCTTTCCTAACTAGTGAAAGTAGGCTGACACCCCAAGGCCTCACCCCTACAAGTTTCTAGGATGTTGGGGGTGTCAGGTGGAGAAGTGACCTGCTCCCCTCCCCACTCCTGCTCCCCACAGACTCTGAGCCTCTATGCCAGGCTCCTAGTAGGTGGGCAGGCCAGTGAGGCCCGAGGGGACAGGACAGGGACAAGGGGCCAGTGTGAGTACCCTCTGCGCTCGTTCTGAACAGAAAAAAGGGCCCCGTGAATGAGCTCAAGCAGAGCAGGCTGTCTCCAGGAGGGGCTGGCTCTGGAGCTGGGAAGGGGAGTACGGGGATGCCTCTGACCCCTGCCCCCCACTCACTTTCCTCCCCGGGGACATCTGCCAACTGACTTCTGCCCCTCCCCACCAGGTACTAACCCCACAGCTCATCTCTAAAGAACCCGCCCTGCCTGCTGAGCCTAACCCTTCTTCTCCCTACCCCCCAGCAAGGGTTCTTGGGGGCTGGGTGCCAGGGAAGGGGCTCAGGAGGCCGGGAGGGGACCCCACTAACCTGCCTTCACCTCACAGGCTGCTGCTGGTGTCTGAAGAGTCCTGACCAACGTTTCTCTCTCTCTCTCTCCTGCCCTTCCCCCATCTCTGTCTGTATCTCTCCCTCCATCCTTTCCCCCTCTGACCCTCCTCTCTCCTGCACTGCCAGAGCACCTTGGATTTGAACTAAAGGGTACGGAGCCTCTATGTATGGGTCAGCACCATCCACACAGCCCCTCTCCTCAGCCTCTGACACCATGTGTGCTGGATGTTGAGTTTCCTTTTCCCCAAAATGGAAAAGGGAGGATTTCAGAAGTCCCCCTGTCCCTGCCAGGATGTTCTGTAGTAAACTACGTGGATGTGGGGGACACGAGAAAAGCTTATGCATGGCAGGGTGCCCTGGGGTTCAGACTGTGCCCAGTGTACAGCAGCGCCCCCTTGCCTGGGGCTGATCACCATGGTACTCAGGGGAACAGGCCCTGTGAGCTGTATGCAGCCCAGTGGGTTGGCCAAAAAGCCAGGTCCCTCGAAGAGTTGGTGTCCAGAAGCCACGGAATCTTGCTTCGGAGAACTGTGCAGAGAGGCAGCCCTTTCCATTTGACTTTAATCCTCCTTCCTTTTCCCATTTCCATTTCCATTGCTTTTCATTCTGCACCAGGCTGGCAGCTGATAACACCTATTTGTCTCTGCCCCCTGCCTCATGTTTGTCTGCCAGGCTTTGCCATCTGCTTGAGGCTGTTACTCCTATCATGATCTCTCTCCATGAGGGCACATGTGTTTGTCTATGGGCAGCACCAGCGAGGGTCTAGGGTGGGCTGGTACCTCCTGCCTCCCAGCTCAGAACCTTACCTCCCTCCTGTGACTGCCCTCTGGCCCCTGGAAGATGCCCTGGGCAGGAAGGGACTCTGAAGTCCATCTTTCCAGCTCTCTGGCCTTGTGCTGGGAGCCTCCACCCTGGTCCATGCATGTTATATAGCTGAAGAGAAGCAGGAGCTCAAGAGGGGTTGAGGCTTCGATGCAGTCAGACCTCAGATGTGTGTGGAGCTGGCAGTTATGAAAAAGCTGTTCATGTGGCAGGTTGGGGGAGGCCCTAGTTCCCCTGCCACCTAGCCACCGTCAGCTGTTCTCAGAAGATGGAGCTGAGAGTCTATGTGTAAGAGTATGTCTGTCTGTCTATCTGCTGTGATGGGGTGGGGAGGAGAGGGGTCAAGTCTGTGGTGTCCGTGTGATCCTGCCAGGGGACACAGGGGTGAATCTGTAGGTGTGTGTGTCTGTGTTGTCATGGGGGTGCTGATGTGTTTACACCTTGTTGGATCTCTCAGTGCAGGGTGTGAGCACACGGAGGGGTGCAGTGGGTGCAATCTTTGTTGTTAAGAGCTGAGCATGAGCAGTGGGTGTGGAGGCAAGTGTGAGCATCTGTAATGTGACTGTCTGTAAAGGTGGTCTGTATATTCATTCACTCACCGACTCAAAAACATCTCCTGAGCCCCAGAGTTGGCCAGACCCTGGGGATCTAGCACTCAGAGTTGCTGCGCTCCTGGCAGAACAAGCAAACAAGAAAGATATCAGGTGGTGGTAAGCATTATACATAAAATACTGGGTTGGCCAAAAAGGTTGTTCGGATTTTTCCATAAGATGTAATAGAAAAACCCAAATGAACTTTTTGGCCAGCCCAATATAAGGGAATGGGACAGTACCTAGCCAGGGTGAGGACTGACTCTAACTAAGTGATCAGAGAAGGCTTGTCCAGTGAGGTGACGTTTGGGCTAAAACTTGACAGAAAGTAGCCAGCCCTGCAAACAGTAGGTGGGGGTAGAGTGTTTATGGTGGGGATACAGCAAGTTAGGGATGACGTGGATGGGCCCGCCTTGTTCGGTGGGCAGGACTGCCAGTGACTCTGAAACACAGCAGATATGGGGGAGAGGACCACAGATGGGATCTAAAGGAAGGGACCGCGTGACTCTGGGTCTTGTGGGCCACGGTAAGGCTTTTAGGTTGTATTTGAATTGCAGGGGGATGCCAGTGTGGGTTGTTAGGCATTCTTAAAATGATCTGCTTTATGATCTTTATGAGGAGTAAAATGATCTGCTTTATGACTGGAAATCAATGTGGCTTTGGGGCAGAGAATTGACTGGGTGAGGGGACAGGATGTGGAGGAATAGAAGCAGAGAATCCAGTCAGAAGGTGGACAGCTGTCCAGGGAAAGATGACATCATCTTGGACAAAGCTGGAAGCCCCGGAAGAGGTAAGAAGTGGTCAGATCTGGGATCTATTTGGGAGGTAGAGCTGAGAGGACCTGCTGATGGATCAGGTACCAGAGTGGGTGGGGAAATCAGGAACGAACGATTCTGAGGCTTGGAGCCTGTGCAGCAGGAAAAGTGATGCTGCTGCCGTGGAGATGGGAAGGGAAGAGGGCAGGTGGCAGGGTGGGCAGAGGGGGTCAGTGCATCTGCCTGGCTGTGGCCCTTGGCTGTAGGAATCTGGAGCTAGGGGAGAAGTTGCTACAAGAGAGAAATGTGAGATTCAGCGGCATACAGATGGTATTTCCAGTCTGAGTCTGAGTGAGATGATGGAGGGAGAGAGGGCAGGTAGGGAGAGGAAGACACCTGAGAGCTCTGGGCCTTTCTACCCTGAAGCCCACATGGAAGAGCGGGGAGCAGCAACTGAGACAGAGATGAGCCAGTGCAGGAGGAGGAAATCCAGGAGAGAAGGCCAGCCGTGGAAGTGAGCCCAGCTGGGGGAGTCTGCTGAACGGGATGTGAATGGACCAGAGGCTTGGCAGCAGGGGGTTGTTGGTGACCATGACCAGAGTGGTCTCAAAGGAGTGATGGAGACAGAGGCCTGACTGGAGGACTGAGTGGTGGCCAGGGAGGAGAACCACAGGCCAAACAAGGACCACAGAGCCCAGAGGTGGGGATCTTGGGTAAAGGGCTGTTTGTTTTACGACTCTGCACGACTGTGTGTCCTTTGGCCTGATCACGTGCACGGCGGATGTGCGTGAGTGTATCCCTGTATCCCTGTGAAGGATCTGTGTGTCAGCCAGGCGTAGTCCTCCAGGTATGTGTGTCTGGGCGTCTGTACCCTGTCTGTGCTGCTGGGTGTACCTTTGCCACAGGAGGCACTGCAAGCCTGGGGGCCTAGGCACATTGCCCAGGGTTCCACCGAAGTGTTGGATCTGGTGCCCACTTATCCCAGTCTGCTGGGAGGGAGCAATGTGGAAGGGCCGGCCAGCAGGTGCAAGTGGGAGTGAGGGTGACCATGTTGTGTGCTATCCCCTTTTTCCTTCTCTTCCTCTAGGCTTTCTCTGTTCTAGAAGGCTGCCCCAACAAAAAGCGGGGGTAGAGGGGATGGTCAAGTCTTTCTTAAGGCTCTGAGGCCCAGCCTAGCTCAGCTCCTTCAGAAAAGTAGAGGTCACTCCTGAGCACACGGCTGTCCTAGGGAGCTGTGCTGTCACTTGTGGGCTCCCCACAGGCAGAGACGGGGGGCCAGAGTGGGCCAGGGCCACAACTCTGACCAGGATGTAGGGATAAACCAAAGCCTTTTTCCCCATGCCCACCTCTGCAGGCCTGGCCCACTCTGTCCCTGATCCTGGCACCCCTCCTAAGGCTAGGCTCTGGACCTGGTGTCTAGAACAAGAACAAGCCCAAGAACAAGCTTGTTCTCTAGCCCTGAACAAGCCACGTTCCACCTTCCTCAGGAAGCCAAAGTGGCCAGGTCTCTGCCCAGGGCCTGCATGACCACCGCTGTGAAGACTAGTTTTCCCCAGCCTATCAAGGCTCTTGGCAGCCACTAGGCCATAGTGGGTTACCCTCCCCTATGACCTCGGGACCTTCACCTTCATCCCACCTCCTCCATCCCCCTGCATTTTCCACTCATCAGGTAGAGCACAGGGTTTGGGAAAGTGAACTCAGGTGTAGTCACTTGTGACCAGATCCATGGGTGGGTGGCATTTGGGAGAGCAGGAGGGAGGGAACTGGCTAGGGAGGGAAGAGATGGATGGGAGCCCAAGGTACGAGGGGTAGGGGAGGGTCTGCACCCCTGCCTCTGTGGGTCTGCCCCCTGCCTGCCCCCTCACACCCTCTGCCCCTGCAGAAGCTGAGGAACTGTACCAGAAGAGGGTCCTGACCATCACTGGGATTTGTGTGGCTCTGCTGGTGGTGGGCATCGTCTGCGTGGTCGCCTACTGCAAGACCAAGTGAGTTGTCGGCACTCAGGCCAACCAGGGGCTGCTTCTGTGGGGACAGGCTCTCCTCTCCAGTCCACCATGCCTGGCCTGGCGCCCCCCTTGCTCTTCTCCTCTGCCCCTTAGGGGCAGCTGGTGTGGGGCCAAAGGGCCAGGCCAAGAAGCAGGAACAGAGGGGGGAGAGACAGACCCCAGAGGACTGAACAAGACTGGTCATAAGCACAGGCATCGAAAGAAGACAGATCTGGGTTCAAATCCAACTCTGCCATTTCCTGTAACCCTATGGAAATTGATGAACCTCTCTGAGTCCTCATCTGTAAAATGGGCATGATCCTAGTATTGTACCTCAGAGCATCCTGCAGGGAGCATCTGCCCTGTCAAGTAGGCAGACACTGGGGCAGTGTCGGAGGTGGGGAAGCACAGAGAGGGAGGCCCCTTCTCAGGGAAAAAAGAGAGCTCAAAGGGAGTTGCCTGGCCCCACCCAGGAGCAGTCCAGGCAAGACACCTTCCAACACAGAGAAGGTGGAGTTGGGGCCCCCCTGAGTAGAGGAAAGGTGACATCAGAACCTTGGAGCAAGGGGCAGAAACGGGGCTGGACAATTCCAGCAAAACAAAGCAAGCTAAAAGACAAATGCCAGGGAGTATTGACTGTGTTCATGGAGTTTGAGCAGCCCAGGCTAGTTGGAGCAAAGGATGGGGGTCAAGAAAACAAGGTGCATGAGTCTAAAAGAACAGCTGGAGCCTGCATGGCACCATAGGGACTTGAATGTCAAGCTAGGGAGACTGGGTTTATCCTACAGATGGTAGGAAGCCATTGCAGGTTGTAAAGTGATGTAGTGCAGAGAGAGGATTGTCACATCTGTTCTTATCTAGAAAGCAGGAATCTGGGCATGACCACCATTTGGGGGCTGAGCCCTGGGGTCTTGGTTACTGCTGCCCCCATATATGAGATCAAAGGCCTTGCCAACCTTGAGATTTAGGGCCCAGGGAGCCTAGAGAGGAGACTGAGCCCACATAGGAAAACTGAGGCCCAAAACTGGGGCGGGGAAGCAAGCACCATGTTCTAACCTATAATACATTTACTCATTTAAACAAATTTTCATTCAACACCTGCTGAACAGACACCAGGCCCTGCACCAGGCAAATGGCCAGGGCTCTAAGCAAGAGGTGCGGGATCATGGGATGTATTTCGGGGGTGCCTAACTTCAGCTGGAGGGCAGGAAGGATTTCCCTGAAAAAAGGTGCATTGTAGCTGGGCCTGAGTCGAGCAGAAGTTAGCAGGTGAAGGGGCACGGAATGTGCTGCAATTAGATGCAAAGGCCCAGAGGCCAGAGAGGCACAGTGTCAGATCAGAAACACGCCCTCCAAGGATGAAGTGAGTGGGGGTGTGGAGAGAGAGTGCTAGGGAGAGGGACAGGATGCTGAAGACCCATGAAGGGTTTGTAGCAGGGGAGTGACATGATTAGACTTGTCGATTACAAAACAGATGTACTGAGCTCTTAACATGTGCCAAAGGAAAGAGGCCCCACAGGTCTTGTTTCCCTGACCGCAGCATCCTGTTTTATTTTCTTCATAGCACTTTGCTGAAAGTACTTGTTTATTTATTTTTATTATTTTTTATTTATTTTTATTATTATTAGGAGAGGCAGATGAGGTGTTTATCATCTGCCTCTCCTACTGGCCTGCAAGCTCCATGAGGGCAGAAACTATATCTGTCTCCTCTGCTCCAAAACTGCATCTTTGCTTTGTTCAGTCACTAAATCACATCTGACTCCTTGCGACCCCATGGACTACAGCCTGCCAGGCTCCTCTGTCCTTGGGATTTCCCAGGCAAGAATACTGGAGTGGAATGCCATTTCCTCCTCCAGGGGATCTTCCCGACCCAGGGATCAAACCTGCGTCTACTGAATTGGCAGGCGAGTTCTGGCACATAGTAAAAACCCAATCAATACCAAATAAATGAATGAATGAGCAAGTGGGTCAGCACTGTATTGAATATCTTATCTACTCTTCATACTCAGTGGTCTTGGAAATGGATAGATGATCAGTCCATTTTACAGATAAGGAAAGTGGAGCATGGAGAGTTTAAGTAACTTGCCCAGAGTTACACAGCTAGAAAGTAGAGTTCTACTGTCTCAGCAGAGCCAAAGCTCATTACCACTACACTCAGGTACTGCTGAATGCAGGCTGGTAGAGATGATGTAGGGGTTGATTGAAGGGGTCCTGGCTGAGGGCAGCCTGAGCCCAGCAAGAGCAGTAGCAGGAGATGCCATGGCAGTCCAGGGCACAGGTAGCCCAGTTCCCTGGAGTGACAGCTAGGGGAGTTCATGCTTTGTGTGTGTCGTGGGGTATGGGGGTGCCAGGCTAATGCACCTTCTCCTGCAGGAAACAGCGGAAGCAGATGCATAACCACCTCCGACAGAACATGTGCCCTGCCCACCAGAACCGGAGCTTGGCCAACGGGCCCAGCCACCCCCGACTGGACCCTGAGGAGATCCAGATGGCAGATGTGAGTGGTGATCCCTGGACTCTGACCCCTCGCAGTAGAGACGGCCTTCTCATGCCCCCTGCAAGAATGCGCCAGGGAGGCAGCGACCCATCCTGGGCTCAGCCTTGCCTACTAGCCTGGCCTCGCCTCCCCAGGATGACTCAGCCTCACTTGGCCCACTTCCTCAAGGGAGGTCAGGGGCTGGACTTCCAGGGGCCACTCCTGCCCTAACACCGAGTTACATATCCAGTGGACCATCTTCCCCACCGCGTGAAGCTTACTGTCTCATTTCCCCGAGCCCACCAGGAAGGAGGGCCAACTTGGTCATCTGTCACTAACTGCCCCCTCAAACTCTCTGTTGCAGTATATCTCCAAGAATGTACCCGCCACAGACCATGTCATCCGGAGGGAAACGGAGACCACCTTCTCCGGGAGCCACTCCTGTTCTCCTTCTCACCACTGCTCCACAGCCACGCCCACCTCCAGCCACAGGTGGGCACCACCCAGGCCCACAGATCCTGGCAGACTCCTGTGTGCACACCCACAGGGCGTGCACATGCGCATCACACACCTGCCTGGGGACACACACAAAACTCCCTGGCCAGGCTGGGCTCTGTATTAAGGGTCCTAGTGAGCCAGAGGATGGAGGTGGGGAGGCTTCAAACCAGAACCCATCACCAAACGTCCATCCAGGTCAAGAAACAGGATTCCCGTTTCTAGTTTAAACCAGCCCCAGAGGAGCAACAGCGTCACTGTGCTCCCACCTAACATTTAGTTCTGTTTGGACGTCATTAGCACCACTTCCTCTGGCAAAAAGTGCCTGGTACCTCAAGTACCCACAGCTATTCAGTGTCCTCTCCTGAGGTTTCCACGTGAACCTAATCCACCTTAGCCTCTCCAGTGGTAGGGAAGCCTGTCTACACAAGCACAAAGTCATACAGCTCTAAAGAGAACATGGTTGACCCCTTTCTTCCCTGGGGAGTAGGGTCCCTGTATATTGGCCACTGGGTCTGGGTGGTTGCGGCAGGTATCCCGGGACCACGGGAGTGGAGGGGTCACAGCCGAGGAGACCAAGGGGAGGTTGCTGCAGGGAGGAAAGGAAGAGGGCTGTATGCACTGCAGCCCACTCACCCACAGGCCGTCAGCTCGCCTCCTCCCCAGATTGGGATTTAGCATTTACGACATTACACATCAGCCCAGAGTGGAGGGCAGTGAGCTGAGGGAGACTGAGAAGGAGTGAAGAACCAGGGCAGGGGTGGGCCTGGGACCACACGTGCTGGGCTGCCCTACCCCTTCCTGTCCCCTCATGTCACTCCCACCTGGCTTCTCCAGGCATGAGAGCCACACATGGAGCCTGGACCGTTCTGAGAGCCTGACCTCTGACTCCCAGTCGGGCATCGTGCTGTCATCAGTGGGCACCAGCAAGTGCAACAGCCCAGCATGTGTGGAGGCCCGGGCACGGCGGGCGGCGGCCTACAGCCTGGAGGAGCGGCGCAGGGCTGCCGTGCCACCTTACCACGACTCCATAGACTCCCTGCGTGACTCCCCACACAGTGAGAGGTCAGTCTCCGTGACCTGCGCCCACTTCAGCCAGAGAGCTGGCACCACTGACCTGGGGCCGATCCTGTGGTCACTTCAGAAACACTCCAAAGAGCCTCATCCCTGTTTTTCAGATGGGCAAGCAAGGTCCCTGAAAAGTTCAATGTTCTGCTCAGGGTCATTAACACGTTAATGACAGGCTGGGACTCTAGCCAGTAGACTAGAGTGTTATGTGTTATGACTATTTAATTTAATTGTCCTACTAGGACACTTTTCAGAGTAGAAGAGAATGTTAGTAATAATCGCACTGGAACATCAGGAACAAACAGGGGCTGTCCTGGACAAACCAGAACATATGGTTGCCCTACGCTGGTGTCACCTAGAGGCCCCATGTCCCAGGAGAAACAGACACCAAGATCAAACAGATGAGAGAGTGGGAAGAGAGGCTGTCTATGAGGAAACTGATCAGTGCAGGATGGGAATGAGCCAAGAATTCCTGAGGCCCTGGAAGCATCAGCGACTAGGCCCCCATGGATCAAGATGCCATTGGGTTCCCAAGCAATGAATGCAGTGAGAACCAGGAAATCCCCTTCTTCCCTGACTCACAGGCAGGAGTCACAGGGGCCAGGCTGCCTCTTGCTCAGCCCTTACATGGCCCCTTGGCAAGTAGGATCTCTGGGAGGAGAGCAGAGAAAGGGGAATGGTACTAGGAACTCCTTAGATGGTAGAGAGTCTGCCTGCAATGCAGACAACCTGGGTGTGATCCCTGGGTAGGAGAGATCCCCTGGAGAAGGGAATGGCTACCTGCGCTATATTCTTGCCTGGAGAATTCCATGGATAGAGAAACCTGGAGGGCTACAGTCCACGGGGTTGCAAAGAGTCAGATACAACTGAGTGACTAACACTTCCATTTTCACAAGGAACTCCAGGCTAGGATGGAGAAGGCTCAACTCAGCCTATTCCATGCCAGCCACGGGCACAAACCACTGAAGCTCCCAGCTGCCCATGAAAAGTGCTAAACATAGAACACCCCACTAGGTCAGAGAAAGCCAGTCTGACCACAGGCTCTGAGAAGCGACTAGGTTTTTCTAATACTAACCTTTCCAAGCCCAGTTCCACCACCTGTGTGACTTGGGGCACGTTGATCACCTCTGTGCTTTGGTTTCCTCGGCTATAGAACAGTGAACATTATACCTGTCTTGTGGCTTTTATGAAGGCTACCTAAGATCAAGCGCAAAGCTCTTTGTCTGATACCTGACATGGAGCTGGTGCTTACTAGGTGGAGCTGTGGTTATCAACAGTAACAAGAGCAATAGAACTCCTTGATGGGTGGAGGTAGAAAGGTTGGGAGGACTTCTGGGCGAGGGGAACACCATGAGCAGTTCCAGCAGAGGCACTGAGGACAGAGCTGGTGAGTGAGGTGCCTCGAGGTATGGGGAGAGGGGAGCTGGGCGTAAGCAGGCAAGCTGGGGCTAGATAGACAGCCCTGGGTGGGTAAGCAGGAAGGGCCTCCTAAAGCAGAGATGTGACTTCAAAAGATTGTTCTGGGAAGTGCATAGGCTGAAGAAGGAAAGATCCTGGGGTGGGGCATGACCAGAGTGAACATCCAGTCCCAGGATGGAGTACAGCAGGGTGGAAGGTATGATCCAGGAGAAAGGGAATGAATGGGTAAGACTTGATGGATGTACATGTGGAAAATGTGTAAGAGGGAAGACAGGGGAGTCAGATGATTCAGAAAGACAGTATAGGGACTTGAGCAAGCAGTGAGGTGCCCAGCTCTACCATTTGAAAGAGAGGCAAGGAGGTGGGAGTCCCTGTCCTGAGATAGACAATGGCTGGGCAAGAGGCTGGTTTACCCAGAAAGGGAAATGTGGAGAAAGAACAGGGACTGGTGCCTGGGACCCAGACTGGGAGATATTTGGAAGGGCAAACTTTTGAAGGAACTGGTGCTCTTTAGCTCCAAGCAGAGATGCTTAAGTGTGGTCTTGGTATCTGTGCTCTGGGCTGAGCTCCTACTTGAGGTGGGAGCAGTCACTTCCCTGAGGCAGATTTTAGCTTCACCTTAAAAGGGAATAGTTCCCCACTGTAGCCATCAGCCAAGGGATAACTGTCCCTGAGGGAAGGGGAGACCAAGTCACAGGGGTGGCTGAATGCAGGGACTAGAATGAGTAATTGGGCAGTATGAGTCCTGGTTTCTGCCTGTTGTTGTTCAGTCACTCAACTGTGTCCAACTCTGCAATCCTATGAACTGCAACACACCAGGCTTCCCTGTCCTTCACTATCTCCCAAAGTTTCTGCAAACTCATTTCCATTGAGTCGATGATGCCCTGCAACCAACTCATCTTCTGTCTCCCCCTTCTCTTCCTGCCCTCACTCTTTCCCAGCATCAGGGTCTTTTTCAGAGTCTGCTCTTCGAATCAGATGGCTGAAGTAAACTGGAGCTTCAGGATCAGTCCTTCCAATGAATATTCAGGACTGATTTCCTTTACAGTTGCCTGGTTTGATCTCCTTGCTGTCCAAGGGACTCTAGAGAGTCTTCTCCAGCACCACAGTTTGAAAGCATCAATTCTTTGGTGCCCAGCCTTCTTTATGATTCAACTCTCACATCCATACATGACTACTGGAAAAATCATAGCTTTGACTAGATGGACCTTTGTTAGCAAAATAATGTCTCTGCTTTTTAATTCTCTGTCTAGGTTTGTCACAGCTGTTCTCCCAAGGAGCAAGCATCTTTTATTTTTCATGGCTGCAGTCACCGCCTGCAGTGATTTTGGAACCTAAGAAAATAAAGTCTGTCACTGTTTCCATTGTTTCCCCATCTATTTGCCATGAAGTGATGGGACCAGATCACACGATCTTAGTTTTTTAAATGTTGACTTTTAAGCCAGCTTTTTCATTCTCCTCTTTCACTTTCATCAAGAGATTCTTTAGTTCCTCTTCACTTTCTGCCATTAGGGTGGTATCATCTGCATATCTGAGGTTACTGATATTTCTTCCAGAAATTTCGATTCCAGCTTGTGATTCATCCAGCCCAGCATTTTGCATGATGTACTCTGCATATAAGTTGAATAAGCAGGGTGACAATATACAGCCGTGATGTACTGCTTTCCCAATTTGGAACCAGTCCATTGTTCCATGTCTGGTTCTAACTGTTGCTTCTTGTCCTGCATACAGGTTTCTCAAGAGGCAGGTCAGATGGTCTGGTATTCCCATCTCTTGAAGAATTTTCCACAGTTTGTTGCCATCCCCAGTCAAGTCAATAAAACAGGACTAGAGTTTTTCTGGAATTCTCTTGCTTTTTCTGTGATCCAACAAATGTTGGCAATTTGATCTCTGGCTCCTCTGCCTTTTCTAAATCCAGCTTGTGTATCTGGAAGTTCTCAGTTCACCTACTGTTGGAGCCTAGCTTGAAGGATTTTGAGCATTACTTTGCTAGCACATGAAATGAGCACAACTGTGCAGTAGTTTGAATACTCTGGCTTTTGCCCTTCTTTGAGATTAGAATGAAAACTGATCTTTTCCAGTCCTGTGGCCACTGCTGAGTTTCCCAAATTTGCTGGCATAATGAGTGCAGCACTTTAATAGCATCATCTTTTAGGATTTGAAATAGCTCAGCTGGAATTCCATCACCTCAGCTAGCTTTGTTCATAGTAATACTTCCTAAGGCCCACTTGACTTCACATTCCAGGATGTCTGGCTGAGTGATGGTGAGTGATCACACCATTATGGTTATCCAGGTCACTGAAACCTTTTTTATACAGTTCTTCTGTGTATTCTTGCCACCTCTTCTTAATCTCTTCTACTTCTGTTAGGTCCTTACCATTTCTGTTCTTTATTGTGCCCATCTTTGTGTGAAATTGTTCCCTTGATACCTCTAATTTTCTTGAAGAGATCTCTAGTCTTACCCATTCTTCTCTATTTCTTTGCATTGTTCACTTAAGAAGGCTTTCTTGTATCTCCTTGCTATTCTTTGGACTGCAAGGAGATCCAACCAGTCCATTCTGAAGGAGATCAGCCCTGGGATTTCTTTGGAAGGAATGATGATAAAGCTGAAACTCCAGTACTTTGGCCACCTCATGCGAAGAGTTGACTCATTGGAAAAGACTCTGATGCTGGGAGGGATTGGGGGCAGGAGGAGAAGGGGACGACAGAGGATGAGATGGCTGGATGGCATCACTGACTCGATGGATGTGAGTCTGGGTGGACTCCGGGAGTTGGTGATGGACAGGGAGGCCTGGCATGCTGCGATTCATGGGGTCGCAAAGAGTCAGACATGACTGAGCGACTGAACTGAACTGATTCTTTGGAACTCTGCCTTCAGTTAGGTGTATCTTTCCCTTTCTTGTTTCCTTTTCACTTCTTTTCTCAGCTATTTGTAAGGCCTCCTCAGACAACCAGTTTGCCTTCTTGCATTTCTTTTTCTTGAGGATGGTTATGGTCACCACTTCTTGTACAGTGTTACGAACCTCTGTCCATATTCTTTGGCACTCTATCAGATCTAATCCCTTGAATCTGTTTGTTACTTCCACTGTATAATCATAAGGGGTTTGATTTAGGTCATACCTGAATGGCCTGGGTTCACATCCCAGCTTGACCACTTCCTGGCTGTGTGAACCTTGAGTAAGTCACTTAAATCTTTTGAGTCTGTATGGCATTAACAGACGCCTCTTACAGATTTACTGTATTAGATGAACTGGTACACGTAAAATGCCCCAGCCTAAGCCTGATCCAAAGTAACCATTCAGGAACACTGGTGACTGTGAACATCCCCACAACCAAGGACCACTGATATGTGTATGGAATCACCCAACAATGCTATGGAATGACCACTGTGTTTATTCCTGATTCACAGATAAGTAAACTGAGGCTCAGAGAAACTAAGGAAATTGCTTAGGGTCACAGGAATACCAGCATGGCTCCTGCGGGAGGGATCCTAGGCTAGACTACTGCTTTGCATCAGGTCTTCCCCATCCCCTGGCCACCAGCCCATGTCTCTGCCTCTCCCCGCAGGTACGTGTCTGCCCTAACTACGCCTGCGCGCCTCTCTCCCGTGGACTTCCATTACTCGCTGGCTACGCAGGTGCCGACTTTTGAGATCACGTCCCCCAACTCGGCGCACGCCGTGTCGCTGCCTCCCGCCGCGCCCATCAATTATCGCCTGGCGGAGCAACAGCCGCTCCTGCGGCAACCGGCGCCCCCTGGCCCGGGACCGGGGCCTGGGCCCAGCGCGGACATGCAGCGCAGCTACGACAGCTACTACTACCCCGCAGCAGGGCCGGGGCCGCGGCGAGGGGCCTGCGCGCTGGGCGGCAGCCTGGGAAGCCTGCCCGCCAGCCCCTTCCGCATCCCGGAGGACGACGAGTACGAGACCACGCAGGAGTGCGCGCCCCCGCCACCGCCGCGGCCGCGCGCCCGCGGCGCGTCCCGAAGGACATCGGCGGGGCCTCGGCGCTGGCGCCGCTCGCGCCTCAACGGGCTGGCGGCTCAACGCGCACGCGCGGCGCGGGACTCGCTGTCGCTGAGCAGCGGCTCGGGAGGCGGTTCGGCCTCGGCCTCGGACGACGACGCGGACGACGCGGACGGGGCGCTGGCTGCCGAGAGCACGCCTTTCCTCGGCCTGCGCGCGGCGCACGACGCGCTGCGCTCGGACTCGCCGCCGCTGTGCCCGGCGGCCGACAGCAGGACTTACTACTCCCTGGACAGCCACAGCACGCGGGCCAGCAGCAGACACAGCCGCGGGCCGCTCCCACGGGGCAAGCAGGACTCGGGGCCCCTCTAGGGCCCCCGCCGCCCCCTCCGCCTCGCCTGCCCCACTGTCTTTAAGGAGAACAGAGACCGCCGACTGGAGAGAGAAAGGAGGAAAAAAAGAAATAAAAATATTTTTATTTTCTATAAAAGGAAAAAGGTATAACAAAATGTTTTATTTTCATTTTAGCAAAAATTGTCTTATAATACTAGCTAACGGCAAAGACGTTTTTATAGGGAAACTATTTATATGTAACATCCTGATTTACAGCTTCGGAAAAAAAAAAGAAACAACAAAAAAAAGAGATGGGCCAATTTTTTGACTCTTTAATAGAAACCTATATTGTGGTGCCTTTTGCTGTACGCTAATCTGGAGCTCCTGGAGAGAAGTGTGGGTTGTGGGGTTGGGGGAATGTAGGATCCCAAGCTGGCGGGGGGCAGGGGTGGGGGGCGGTGAAGAGGAACCAGAGAAAAGAGGCCATGTTGTTTGGGTTCCGGTGGGGGCGTGGGTAGGAGGGTCGCAAGAAAGAAAGTGAGGTCCGGAGTAGCTTTTGCCCCCTCGTAAGATCTGGAGTTCTGGTCCCCCTTAGCTGTGGGTGGGGATCCTAGGCTTGGAACTAGAGTTGGGGTCAGGTAAAGTCCAGGGGGAGACTAAGGCCCAGCGACAGCAACCAGAATGGGGAGGGGGCCTCCCCGCTCCTCACAGCTGCTAAGGAAGGGGGCTCTGAGAAAGAGGTCTTCGCAACAGCCTCTGCGGGGGAGGGAGCAGCTCTGCCAGGGCCCCAGTGTTCGCGGCTCCTCCCCTGTGGCCTCCAGGACGCCCCTCCGTCCTCTGCAGCACCTTCGTTTACAGGTCGTCTTTTCTATTTTACGCCTGCATGTCCTTTGCATTTCAGATTCTTTAGATTGGATGCATGGTCACACTGGGACCGAGAAGAGCCACTCAACAGTGTATTTGATTCCCCTTTTAGCAATAAAGTAACACCATTTCCTTCTCACAGCCGGACTCCCATCCCCCACCCCACCTATGACTTCCACTTCCTCTCCAGCCCTGACCTCCCCACCCCACAAAACTGGGTCCACTGCTAATTTGTCAAAAAGGTAATTGTTTAAAAAAACAACAACAAAAAACCCTAAACAAATGGGAACCCTGCCCCTTGAAATGTCCAAACACCTGACTGTTGACACTTGAACATTTTTATATTATAAATAAAATCAGAAATAACTCATGTTTGACTGTGTGTGCCTAGCCCCTAGGTGAGGAGGGAAGACAGAGGATGAATACCTGTGATAGAGATGGATGGATGTTGGTGTGGAGGTTGGAGAGAGCAAGACCAGTTCCTGGGAGGAAGTGTGTTAGGCACTCAGTCGTGTCTCTTTGCAACCCCATGGACTGTAGCCTGCCAGGCTCCTCTGTGCATGGGATTCTCTAGGCAAGAATACTGGAGTGGGTAGCCATTCTCTTCTCCAGGGGATCTTCCAGACCCAGGGATTGAACCCTGGTGTCCAGCATTGCAGGCAGATTCTTTACTGTCTGAAGCAGTTAGGGGGAAAGAGACCCTCCCTGGCTCCAACTCCCAGAATGGGATCCAACCCTCCTCCCTGTTCTGAGAACATTCACCAGGTGTCCCCCAGCACGTGTCCCCCAGCACCTCTCCCCTACCACCCCATAGCTGCTGGGGAACCTGGCCAAGGGGCTGATGCAGATTACTCTGCTTTGAGCTCAGCCTAAGAACGCTGGCCCAGTTCCTGCCTTGGAGCTCCAGGGGGCAGAATGAGGCAAGAGTTTCCGGGCCTAGGTGGGTGAGAAGGGAAGGGTTGTAAGGTTGGCACTGGAGCAGCTGAGGCAAGATGACCCTTGGGGCCTCAGGCATGTCACAGGCAAAGTCTGGACATGAAAATGGCATAATGGGTACCCTCAGCTGCCAGGAGGTGCTGGGGTTTTTTATACCCCCTCAAAGCCAGGGCCTGTCTAAACTTGCAGTCTCTGATGGAGAGTACATGATCTCAGGCATGGAGAAGGCAGATGGAGGTCCAGGGTGAGCCTTTTTCCTCATTGATTAATGCTACTAAGTCAGTACCCAGCACTAGGAACCATTAGATTCAAGCCAGACACAAAGGAGTCAGCTATCCAAAGAGTTCAGGTGGTTGATGTGTGAGGGTACACACAATGAGCCCAGAACTTGTGTGGTCAGTTCAGAGACCTACCGATAAGAAGGATGAAGAGGCCTAGGGTTGAAACAGCTTGGGTATCAAGAGGGCCTGAATTCACAAATTCCAGCTCTGCTGTGTGACTTCTCTAGGCTGCACTTTCCTCAGCTGGGAAATGGTGATGCTAATACCTACCTCAAAGCATTGCTGTAGAGATTATATAAAGCACCCAGGATTGCTTCTGGCATGTGATAAATGCCTATTAGTGGCAAATTTGATGATGGTGATGACCATATCCTGTGCTTTGCATTCTTGAGTCACACAGAGAGTGGCAAAAACTGGATGAAGGGGAGATGATATAGAAAAGTAAACAACTAGACATGTATTTATGTGGGGACATGGGGCGGGGGTGGGGGGAGAACCTGTTACAAAGAAACAAAGAAAATTAATGAACTAAGTGCTACACAAAGCTGCAAATCATTGACTTCTCCAGCCCCTATCTGATGATCTCATCCAGATCATTGTGCTAGCTCTGAGTTTGCTGTTGGCTTTAAAATTTTCTGAGAGCCAGTAATATCTCTGTGTGATTTATGATCTATATGAAAACCCAGAATTAATTCTGAATGAACCTCTTGGTGAGCCCATTGCCCTTTTCATGACCCAGTTTTATGTCCTTATTTGACCTTTCTGAGGGCCTGAGTTACCTACCTTCTAAAATTTCACCCAGAAACCACTTTCCTGACTCCAGTGAGCACACTGACCTCTTAATGACCCCAAGTAATTATGAATGACCTCTCTATGACCCCAACTAATTGTGACTGACCTCTCAGTGAACCCATTGCCCTGTTCATGACCCAGCTTCATGTCCTCATTTGACCTTTCTGAGGGCCCAAGTTACCTCCCTTCTAAATTTTGACTCAGAAACCACTTTCCTGACTCAAATTAGCCCACTGACCTCTTTATGACCCCAAGTAATTATGAATGCCCTCTCAGTGAACCCATTGACCTCTCTATGACCCAACTAATTGTGACTGACCCCTCAGTGAACCCATTGCCCTGTTCATGACCCAGCTTCATGTCCTCATTTGACCTTTCTGAGGGCCCAAGTTACCTCCCTTCTAAATTTTGACTCAGAACTCTGAGCACACTGACCTATGACCCCAAGTAATTGTGAACGACCTCTTGGTGAACCCACTGACCTCTCTGTGACCTCAACTAATTGTGACTGACCCCTCAGTGAACCCATTGCCCTTTTCATGACCCAGCTTAGTACACTCACTTGACCCTTCTGAGGGCCCTAAGTTTTTACCTTCTAAATTTTTAGTCAGAAACCACCTCCATGATTGCAGTAAATCCATCTATCTCTATGTCACCCCAATTAATTCTGAATAACCTCTTGATAAACTCATTGACCCTCACATGATCCCACTAGGTACCTTTATTATCTGAATTCTAAGATACCTGCTGAGAGTCCAAGGCCAGAATCTAATCAGTTTCCTTGACTCTTCATCAGCCACCTGTTCATTCACAGGTGTGAATGGAACCTAGGAGCTGGGGTGGCCAGAGAGGCCCCATTTTCACTCTGCCTCTCCAGTTTCGCTCTGGGGCATCTTTAGTATTGCCTACCAGGAAGAAGTATAGCCCTAAGAAGGGCCTTACTACTACTATCCTGTCCCCCAGGAGCACTTAGGACATTCAGGCGGCTTCCTGAGTCAGTCTTCCCCACTCCAATTTTTCTCGGCCAGGTCATTTTTGTCTTGTCTCCCCAGCCTTTCCAGAGTCCCAGATGGGAATGGTGACTGACCATCTCCCTCCCCATTAGACTGTGAGCCCCTTGTGGACAGGGATCTGGTCAATCCTTTTCTCACAATAGTATCCCCAGCACCCAGCACAATGTGCAGCGCTGTTCATCTCAATGAATGAGTGTATGGAGGCTCCAGAGAGGCTGTCCTCAAAGGTCAGCCCCCAGGGGTCCCTGAGCCTGCAGCCACTTCCCAGGACCACCAGGTGGCGCAAACCACTTATTGCATCTCACCTGCTGTCCTCCAAGGCTCTGGATTTGGACAGTCCTGGAAAATGGACATATTAGGGGCAGAGGGAACATGTGGTCCATTGGAATGCAGAAAAAAAATATTAGAACTTTGCTTTAGATTTATTTTCATCTCATCTTTTTAAAATTTCTATTTTGTGTATGTTTTATAATGTACATAATATTTTAGTACAGTAGTACATGTATATAATTTACAATAAATAATTATACAATTAAGAAAGTGAACTAAAAGTTTTTTTTTAACTGATGGGAGGCACAACTAGTGTTCAGGGAAGCACACCTGTCTGCAGCGGATGGAGCCTGCTCCTCTGCTTTCACTCACCCACCCTCAAGAGGTAGAGGGTGGGAAGCAGACCCCAAACTCAAAGGATCTTTGAGACAGCACAGAGAAAAAGTACACAGAGCTTTTTATGTTGCCACATTGCTCTTTCAATTTCACTTAAATGAACATTAACTTCCCCTCAGCAAAATGAAGGTGCCAGATGGTTTGGTTATAAAATACACTCAGCTGATCCAAATTAAATAATCTGTATTTAAATCACTACATCTCTCCACAGATTCACAGGTCCCTTGCATCAAATGTGAGTGGGCTTGTAAATGTCGGGTACTTAGTTGCAAGGTTGGCTTATCTTATTATCTAAATATATTACCACTGAGGTCAAACTGCTGGCCAAACTACAGTAATCTGTTTAAAAAATAGAAAGGATTTACTCATCACAGTTGCATTGAGGGTGCCATCACCCCCACCACTTGTCTGAGGAATGCAGGGTTTAAAAGATGCTAGTCTGCAACCATCATGTGGCAAATTGTCCTTTCCAGACATGTCCTTAACTAGCATTTCTGAGTCACTCAAAGAGTGTAAGAAATATCAGCCTAACAATCAACAACTTGTCATTCCACATTTCCCCAAGACCAAGAATTAATGGCTTCCATAGGTTTCTCCCACCAAACATCTTTGGGTTTGTTGACAAGTGGCTATTTGCAAGGCAGAGTGTCTTTTATTCCTGTAGCAGTAGATCTGTACAAGAGGTCACCTCTGGGCCCAAGAGACCTGGCAGCACCAACACAAAGACCAAAATATAAGCAGGGCCGCAGTCCCATCCCACTCACACCCCAGGACACCTGTGGGACAGACGG